>NW_015176046.1:96474-105239 GCF_001447785.1 Gekko japonicus | reverse complement strand
GACGTTGGTTCTTCCTGGGCTGCTTTTTGAGTCGTAGCGCCGCACTGCCACCGCCTGGCCGGATTGGCCCATCACAGGCTTCTTAATGCCAAAGAGGTCTTTTTTCCAGGCTTCTGAGCTATCGAGCTGGACATTCCATTCGCCAGCTAATACCTCCCCCACGGGGGTTTAGTGTGCCCACCCTCTCTAAGGAGTGGTACCCATTTTATCTACTCGCCAAAGCTTTCGAACCGCTGGGTGGACGGCGAGCTGGGGACAAGGCTGGTAGCTCACACCAGCGCGGGCTAGAACTGACAGCAACTCTGTTCAGTTCAGATGTTAACCAGAGGATAAATCCTCTGTGCCACCGCTCCCGGCACAATCTCCTACAATCTCCTACACTTGGTGGTAGAAAGTGCTGTCAGGTCATGATCGACTTATGGCAACCCCAGTAGGGTTTTCAAGGCAAGAGACGTTGAGAGGTGGCTTGTTGTTGCCTGTCCCTGCAGAGCAAGCCTGGATTTCCATGGTGGTCTCCCGTCCAAGTACTAACCAGGGCTGACCCACTTGACTTCCAAGATCTGACAAGACCTTCTGAGATTGGGCCATCCAGGTGAAGGCAAGAGATGGACAGAGGTGGTTTGCCATTGCCTGGCTCTGACTAGCATCCCTGGACTTCCTTGGTGGTCCCCCTCCCAAATACTGACCAGGGCCAACCCCGCTTAGCTTCCCAGACATGACAAGATCAGGCTATATTGGGTCAACCAGGTCAAGGCAAGAGATGAACAGAGGTGATTCACCATTGCCTTCCTCTGCATAGCAACCTTGTAATGTCTTGGTCTTGTCATAATGGATAAGTAGGGAATTCTGGGCACAATATGAGATGGAAGCTGACAAAAAGCGCATCGATCCCACTTTAGTAAGGGGTAAGACAGCAGCATCATCGGCATATAAGAGAATAGGTGCCGGTTTTGAGTGTAGTTTGGGGGCGTGTCCCTCAATTTTGGATAAATGGGGGGAAAGTTGAACAGGGTGGGGGCCAAGACGCCTTGTTTTACCTCGTTGGTGACAGGGATTTTTGGAGTCAATGTGCCCTTGCTGGTGAATTTGACCTTAAAGGTAAAGGTAAAGGTTCCCTTGCTCGAAAGCCAGTCGAGTCCGACTCTAGGGTTGCGGTGCTCATCTCCGTTTCGAAGCCGAAGAGCCAGCACTGTCCGAAGACGTTTCCGTGGTCATGTGGCCGGCATGACTAAACATCAAGGCGCACTTCCCACCGAAGTGGTCCCTATTTATCTACTTGCAATTTCTTGCTTTCGAACTGCTAGGCTGGCAGGAGCTGGAACTAGAGACGGGAGCTCACTCTGTCAGGCGGCACCCGGGTCTCAAACTGCTGAACTACCAACCTTCCACAGCCTGCAGTTCAGCATCTTAACCACTTGAGCTATTTGCATATTGTGTTAGCCGACAAATGTTCCTCAGTCACTGAGCGGGTGGCAGAGTTTCTGGCCGTAGCAGCAAAAGAGATGGAAACCAAAGTGGTGAAAGAGCTAGATAGGGTAGGATTACGGGGCCTACTCTTTTCAGTTAAGTTCTGACTGTACTTAGTTTGCTACGCTGCTTGTACTGGTGAATTCCTGTAGACCGTTTTCATTTCCCCCTCAAATCTCTCTCAGGTGTTTTTTGTTTTTGTACTTTTCTTTGTTATGCCTATAAAGATTGTGTGACTGTGACTGTAATTTCCTGGTGGTCTCCCATCCAAGTACTAACGAGGGCCGAACTCGTTTAGTTTCTGAGATCTGCTGCACTCGGCCTATCCTGGGCCGCCCAGGTCCCTCCTACACTTATTACAACACAATTTAGTGTGCTTCCTTCTGCTAGTTGTGCCGCTTCTGCAGTGTTTGTCCTGGCGCTTAACCAGGGGTCATTTCCTGCAGGAGCGCACAGGAGCGGAGCTCCGGCAGTAAAGAGCCCAGGGGCGGGCACATGCAACAAGCCCCACCCCCTGCTCCCAGCAGCCCTCAGTCAGAGCAAGAAGCAGTCAAGTAAGCTGCGGAGGCTCCCCCCAGTCCAAAACAGTCCAGTGGCACCTTTAAGACCAAGTTTTATTCAGGTACAAGCTCTCCCTCCTCTGCGAGGACAGATCTGCACGTTCCTCCCCCCCAATAGCTAGCAATCCAAAACAGTCCAGTGGAGCCTGAGCGGTGGGTGTTGCCTTCTGACACACTTCTGGTGATGTCAGGGGGTGTGGCATATGCAAATGAGTTATGCTAATAAGTTATGCTAATGAGCTCCTGCCCCTGTTTGTCTATGAAATGACCCCTGCTCCCTGTTTCCCTTCTTTGTGCTCTTTAAACATTCCCTTCCTTCCCGCGCGCGGAACGTGAGTTCCCTTTACTGTGGGACTGGAGTCGCCCTTGGTGATCTGCAAAGGGTTTTATCCTTTGAATCACAAAAGCTAATCATGATGTAATTCAGCAACTGCACCCTCAAGCCGTTCAGCTCAAGTTCTTAATTACCTCATTGCAGAAGAAAATAGGGAAAAAATGGTATGAAACCGCCAAGTCTGATCTTGGTATACCTGAAGTGTTTTCCTTTAATGCGGGTGACTTGGGTGGAGAGAAAGGAAAAAACCCTCCATTATTAGCACACACCGGGCTTCAGTCTTTGAACCTCTTAGAGGCTTTTTAAAAAAATCTTCAGCGGGGGGGGGAGGTATTTCAGTCCCTTGCTATTTGGCCTTTAAGTCGCAGCTGAGTTATGGTGCCCCCCAGGGGCAGATTAACCATTAAGCAGACTAAGGTGCTTAGGGCACACGATAGTGGGACCCCTCTAGCAGGCTGCTAAACATCTTGGGCGCTTTCAGACACACTAAAGAACGCCGTTTCAATTCACGTCAGCGACCGTTTGCAAGCGGACCTTGCCGTTTCACGCAGTAGAACCCAGTTGCAAAGTGGACTGAAAGTGCATTATCCAGTGTGTGTGAAAGCACACCTTTGTCTCCATGTTTCGATCAGCTTCCCAGTTATCAGCAAGCTTGGCCTCAAAGTACAAACTCCTCAAAGCCGAAAGGGGTTTTTGCCCTGAGCACAGAAGGCGGGTCGCTGGTCATAAACACTGCACTCCGGGTGATGCACTGGAGCGCGCCCCCCCCCCCCCCCCCCCGCTCCAAGATCTGACAAACATGGGCTAGCCTGGCCTACCCAGGTCGGGCCTCGGGGCACTTCACACACACACACACACACACACACACACACACACAAAGGCCCCCTCCGCATCTAGCATTCGCTCAGTTGTTTTACCAAACCCACACTGGAACGGAAAAAGACACGGCTCAAAACCACATTCAAATACTCCGGGGCCAATGCCATACTGACTGCAGAGAATGGCCACAGAATGGCCATAAATCTTATGTAGACAGTACCATAAAACCGAGAGATCAAAGGAAGTGAAACTGGCATGCGGTGTGGAGGCCACCATAAAATCTGACAATCAGAGAAAGTGAAAGTGGCATGCAATCAGGCCGGGAGCGACAGCGGGGCACCTTGGCGCTAGGCCCCCTGACAAGGCCCCCTCAATTCCCATCAATTCCCTCAAGGCCCCCTGACAAGGCCCCCTCAATTCCCATCAATTCCCTCAAGGCCCCCTGACAAGGCCCCCTCAATTCCCATCCAGCCCAGGGCCCCCGAGCCACAGCAGGTGCAGGGAAGGAGCCGGGTATTCCTTTAATTCAGGCATGTCCAACTTCGAACAGGCAGTGATCTATTTTTTCCGGCCAAAAGTGCCGGTGATCTACCACCATGAAAATAAAGTTTCAAATTAGATTATTTATTTATTTATTTATTTATTAGATTTTTATCCCGCCCTCCCGCCGAAGCGGCTCAGGGCGGCTTACAACAATTAAAAACCAGTAAAGATTGATACAGTACATCTAAAAACAGTCAATAAAACAGCCAGTATAACTTATTAACAATAAAATTACAATTAGAGCATTACAGTTTGCGCATGGCGGCCGTCCATATAAAGTGCTAGAATTGATTGATCTGGGCTGTTAAACGCTTGACGGAATAGCTTGTAACCCACTAAAGTTGGGTTACACCACCCCGCCCCCCCCCATTTATAATGCACCTTCCGTCATTTACTGGTAAGCAAAATAAGCAAGAACAAAACAGAGAGATGACAATCCAGAAAGAACTGTGAACATTTTAAATTTTATTTTATACCAGGAGACCAAGTGGGGCTGGTGATCTACCTCTGACTCCTCCGCGATCTACTGGTAGATTGCGATCTACCTGTTGGACATACCTGCTTTAATTCGATCTGCCAGTGCCCCCTAAGAAATTTAAATGCCCCCCTCACTTAAAAAATCCTGGCTACGGGCCTGCATGCAATGTAGAGGGGGATATCTGTTCCAATATGGGTTTGGTAAAACAGCGGAGCAAGTGCTAGATGCAGAACGGGCCAACGTTAGCAGGTATATTGAGAGATCTGATCCTGGATCTCCCGACTGGCCTCCGGTTGCTTCTTTGGCCTTGAAAATGTTGGAAGAGAAGGACTCGGTGCTGTCCTTTTGGCCCCAGCAGGAAGAAGCCTGGATGTGTGAGTGTGTGAAGGGTTTTGGCCATGAAGGATGGGAGTGGGGTTAACTCTTTTGCTCCGGAATCACTGCAGAAATGTCCCCCTCCCATCCCAACCACTGTTGGCAGCCCCCAAACCCTTACTACTAGCCTCATCTCTTCAGAGCTTGGAAGCTCCGCAGGGTCAGCTGGGGCTAGGACTTGGATGGGGAACCACCAAGGAAGACTGGGGTTGCTGTGCAGAGGAAGGCAGTGGTGAACCAACTCTGCTCCTCTCTTGCCTGGAAAGCCCCGTGGTCCCGGAGTCGCCACCATGTGTCAGTTGCGACTTGGTGACACAATCCGGGGGAGGGGGGAATACAGGCTTCTACTGCCCGATCCCAGGCCTCGATCCAAGTCTCCCCCCTTCCTCTCCCTGCAGTGAAGTTGCTTTTTAAAGACATATTGAGAGATCTAGTTGTAGCTCCCCAACATCATGAGCCTTTTGGCCCTGAGATGTTACCAAGCATTACCTGTCTTCTATCATGCATGTCTTTGCAACCCCAAGGGCTGAGAACTGGCTCTTCTTTCAAGACAAACAAAATAATCATAGAATCATAGAGTTGGAAGGGACCTCCAGGGTCATCTAGTCCAACCCCCTGCACAATACAGGAAGTTCACAAATACCTCCCCCTCCACACCCCCAGTGGCCCCTGCTCCCTACCCAGAAGATGACAAAAAGCCTCCAGAAGGCCAGTGTTTTCAAGAACCCGGATTCCATGGCACATCCCACATTCACCTGGAGTGAACATAAGAACATAAGAGAAGCCAGTGTTGGATCGGGCCGATGGCCCATCCAGTCCAACACTCTGTCACACAGTGGCCAAAAATGGATCTCTGCTCCATATGTTTATCCAATTCCTTCTTGAAGCCGTCCATGCTTGTAGCCGCCACCACCTCCTGTGGCAGTGAATTCCGTGTGTTAATCACTCTTTGGGTGAAGAAGTACTTCCTTTTATCTGTTCTAACCCAACTGCTCAGCAATTTCATGGAGTGCCCACGAGTTCTTGTATTGTGAGAAAGGAAGAAAAGTACTTCATTCTCTCCCTGCTCTATCCCATGCATAATCTTGTAAACCTCAATCATGTCCCCCCTCAGCCGTCGTTTCTCCAAGCTAAAGAGCCCCAAGTGCTTTAAACTTTCTTTATAGGGAAAGTGTCCCAACCCTACAGATAGCCTTGAATAAAGGTTACAGCAGGAGGCTTCCAGCCAGCCACTCACACATGTCGCCATTACAATGTTCCCTCTAACCTGTGGAGTCTTGTGAGCAAAAATTCTACTTTGTGAGCTACTGGCATTAAAGTGGTGAGCAAGAGATTTGGCTGCTGGATAAACTAGTTTGCTCTGGAGCCGTCCTCCCTGAGCGAAGCCGCAAATGTGTGAGCTAGAGGCTAAAAAACTGTGAGCTAGCTCACACAAACTCAGCTTAGAGGGAACACTGGTCGCCAGTGTAAAACCCCAACCCTGTGGAGCCCGCTCTGAGTGACGATTCGTCCCTGGCTTTTTGGGTGTCTGCAGGTTTCTTTGCCCCATAGTCACAACCCATCTTCTTTCCTGTGGCTCATCGCTGCCACCAGCAGCATGTAAGAATCAGAACATGAATCCTTCTTGTGTGGATGACAGCCACTTTAGCACATTGGGGACCAGCTCTGCTGAGTCCCTGCAGTGGAGAAGGTCAGTGTTTTTTTCTGGTACGGGGCAGACCAGACTCTTAGCCTTTTGGCAACCTACAAGAGGTAAAGCTGTCCTGTGGGAGCCGGGAGGGGGAATGGGCAGCCACGTTGGAGGGCTGCCGATGCCGTGATTAATGCCGCGGCAGGGCCTGCTGTGTCAGAGGGGGAACCTTTCCTCCCCTGGCATTAAATATGAATAGCTGTGATAGAGAGAGACAGATAAACAAGAAAGAGGGAGAGGGGAAGTGTTCATTTTCGGAGACCTGCGGTGTTAACACCGGCTCACTTGAGCTGCTGCGTTGATTTAGGCCGAAGGCAGGGATAGTGGTGGTTAACCCTCCGGATCCCTTTGCATTTCCCAGTGGATCTTCTACATGCCAGTGGGAACCTCTCTGTGTCCATCTCGTCGTGTCCCGCAGGAAAAAGGAAAAAGAGCCACCGGTTGCTGGCCATGGTGCTGAAATACATTCTTGTTCTTAAGGACAGCTGTTATCAGGTTCCCAGTCAAATCACTCTCCACACACACTTTCTTTACTGAAAAGTTTACTTAGAGATTTGAGATGCTTACGGGTTCAGACTTTTTGTCAGGACCGAGGTGCCAAGGCAGGAAAGCTACGTATAATCACAACCCCAAGGTTCCATTCAGACACGTCAGCAATACTACAAAGACCATGAAAGATATACGGTCAACAGCTAGCAAAACACAAACTCTGCTTCAGGGACCCTTCCCATGTGAAAGATGTCTTTGAGGTGCCACGGAAGAGTTGCCAAAGCTAGCCTCCCTAAATTCTACAGGCACTCACTCCCCCCCTCAGGAATGCAATGGCAGGCGAGGGCGAGCGATAAGGGTGCAGGAATAACAATGGTTGGGTGCAGGGAGCAAATGGGATACAAAAAGCATAAATGCGCAGGGTAGAAATACAACAGGTACAGCTGGTCAAATGCCCAAGTCTGACAGCTGTTTGCTCTCATTTGGGATGCCTTCCCTCCATCTCTGTGCTCCTGGATATTTGTGATCAGCCCCAGAGCTTATAGAACAGTCTGGCTTCCTGATCCGCTGTGCGTACGGGACATTCGCTTCAACATCCGGCCAAACAACCTTGTGCTTTCATCCTGACCGATCTGTAACGTGTTTCCAAAGATCGGGCCTCTACCCATCGGGATGGGGAACTGACACAGAGCCATTAGCCACGTTGCACACGAGTGCTTCAGTTGTGCTCAGCCAAGTGTGCATGCTTCTGTTCCCAAGCGTATTTGCTTGTTCCTGCATTTGATTAAGACAGTCAGGGTGGTGTAGTGGTAAGAGACAGACTAGGATCTGGGAAAGCCAGGTTGGAATCCCCACTCTGACTTGGAAGTTTGCTTGGTGACCCTAGGCCGGTCACAAGCTCTCAGCCTAACCTACCTAATGGGTTGTTGTGATGGTAATCCAGAGGAGAGGAGAATGCTGTAAGGCCTGTTGAGTCCCTGCTGGGGAGAGAAGTGGGATGTAAAGAAAGTAAATCAATTTTCAGGATTCTCAGTAAAAGCCTGGCGTACACCCATTGGCACCTACTATTTCCATTTCAAAACGTTTTCATGGTAGAGAACAAGCATGTGTGTGCTGAGGAGGAGGATTTCAGGGCACTGTCAGTCCCCAACATTTTTGGAACGTATTTATTGGTACTATGCATGTACATCTCTCAGTGCATGACCGTAAGCAATGGGTTTAAATTACATGCAGAAAGGTAACGGCTGGATATCAGGAAAAACTTTTCCATGGTCAGAGTGGTTCAAAGGTGGAATCAGCTGCCTAGGGAGGTGATTGGCTCCCCTTCACTGACAGCTTTCAAGAAGAGGCTGGACGAATATCCGTCAGAGATGCTTTAGGCAGGGGGTTGGACTAGATGGTCTGTATGGCCCCTTCCAACTCTATGATTCTATCACTTTCATTACTTCTTCACCCAAAGAGTGATTAACCCATGGAATTCAGTGCCACAGGAGGTGGTGGCAGCTACAAGCGTGGAGGGCTTCAAGAGGGAATTGGAGAGAGGTGGAGGCTGGAGAGCGTGGTGACGTGCGGCGCGGCGCAGTGGAGCCACCAAGGACAGGAGCCACAGCTGACACGGAGCTATGCGCCAGAACGAGGCCTGCCGGAGGAAGCTATCCGGAAAAGACCGGCTCCAGAAAAAAGGGCACCAGAAGGACGCCGATACCCGAAGCCGCTAGAGGAAGCCAGAAAAACAACAAGCCCTGGTACACCACCCATCAACAATGTGGCCCTAGTTAGGGAATTTGGAATATGTATGGAAACCACTCAGAGACCTGCCAAAAAAGGTTAGAGCGGTATATAAATTGAATGTATAAATAAATAAATAAATAAATATAAGCATATGGAGCAGAGGTCCATCAGTGGCTCTTAGCCACAAGTTATAGACAGGAACTCTCGGTCTGGGGCAAGGGATGCTCTGTATTCTTGGTGCTTGGAGTGGGAGGGCTTCTAGTGTCCCGGCCCCACTGC
>NW_015176046.1:66973-95216 GCF_001447785.1 Gekko japonicus | reverse complement strand
CCCGGAGAAGGCTCAGCGGAGGGAAACAGAGATGCTGCCCAGCTCTGTTCGGATTACAGAGCAAGTCTGAAAAAATACAATAATTATAGGAGAGAGGCAGAGAAATCCCCAATAGCTGTGTTGGGGAAGTGACTCTCAAAGGAGCATTCCTCAGCAAACTGAAGCTGACCGGTGGGGTTCTGAAATCCTCTTCTTAATAAAATATTCTCCAGCCAGAATAACCAAGCTAACAGTCGAACAGCGCAATCCTAAACAGAGTTTCACCCTTCTGTAAGCCCGTCGACTTCAACGGACTTTGGAAGCTGTCGCTGTTTTTAGGATTGCGCTGCAAAGTTTTAATGTGATGTAATTATAGAAGTGGTAAAAAGGTAAAGGTTCCCTTGCTCGAAAGCCAGTTGAGTCCGACTCTAGGGTTGTGGTGTTCATCTCTGTTTCAAAGCCGAAGAGCCAGCGCTGTCCGAAGACGTTTCCGTGCTCATGTGGCCGGCGTGACTAAACACCAAGGCGCACGTAACGCTGTTACTTTCCCACTGAAGTGGCACCTATTTATCTACTTGCCATTTCTTGCTTTCGAACTGCTAGGTTGGCAGGAGCTGGAACTAGAGACGGGAGCTCACTCCGTCATGCGGCAACTTGGGTCTCGAACTCCTGAACTACCGACCTTCCACAGCCTGCAGTTCAGCGTCTTAACCCCTAATAGCTTAAAATCCCCCCTCCCCGGTTTGTTTAATTTAACTCCCCTTGTACAGATAACCCTAGTTCAAGCCCGTTGTACTTAAATATAGAGTTATACAGTTATAAATAATTTTGAACCATAGATCAATTACTCATATAAATTGACCTTCACTTGTGGATTTCTGTGTGAATAACGTGAGCTCTGGGTGGTGATTAATCCAAAGAAATCAAAACTTCGGGGAGCTGTTAACATTTCAAACAAGTGAACAAGTATTACTATCGATTAGACTGTGCAGGAGTGTGCCGTTTCTTTGGATTTTCGTTTTATTGGATTTTCATTTTTTTTTAATTACTAGCTGGCTGTTATTGCATTAGTCCCTATCTGTTGGATTTGACGTGAAACACGGTTACAGCTGTAGCCTGTTATTTCATTTTCCGTAAGCTTAGCCTGGAATTCTCACGCATGGTAGTCGTCGCCCAAAGGGGGTGCCAGGGTCCCTGCTTCATGGGCAACTACAGTTCTTCCTTGCAGAACACAGAGAGGCTTTTGGGGATCCAAGAAAGTGGGTAATGTGGTAGAACAGGCACAAATAATACTCATATAATTCATAAAATGCCTTCAAGGACTGTACCGCGTTGAGCAGGAGTGTTTTGTGTGGTTCTCGATCCTTGTAAGAAATGTTTAAGACGTTACTGAATGAAGCCTCTGTAGCTGCAGTTTCGAGGGAGAAACGGCACCTGTGCACAAGGTAAGGTTGCCAGGTCTGGGTTGGAAAATACCTGGAGACTTTGGGGGTGGATCCAGGAGAGGGCGGGGTTTGGGGAGGGGAGGGGCTACAGCATGGTCCAATGCCGTAGAGTCCACCCTTCGAAGCAGCCATTTTCTCCATGGGAGCTGACCTCTGTCAGCTGGAGATGAGTTGTAAAAGTGGGGGATCTCCAGGCCCCACCTGGAGGCTGTAGCAACCCGAGCTGCAGTATTAGGAGAGTCAAATAACGAATAAATATACACTGCAAGAAACTTTTGTAAATTAACGTGTTCTGTTTATAACAATCATTCTATAAAGCGCATAGTGTGCTATTATAACATCCAGGAAACAAGGTCAATAGTATGCAGCCTTGAGAATGACAGGCGCGCTCTTAGCGGCACAATGGGTCTTTTGTAGGACCGGCCATAGGCATCAACACAACTATAAATGAAAGCTTTCCGCTCCCCCCCTTTTTGGAAGACTTCGTGAAGTGGAAGCAGGCTTGTAATTCTGGGAACTCCCCTTGGGGCTTGACTTTTAAAATACTGATGCAAAATTGACTGGTAGTTGTTAAACTGAAAGAAGAAGAGGAGGAGGAGGAGGAGATTGGATATATACCCCGCCCTTCACTGGGAGTCTCAGAGTGACTTACTGTGCCCACCATGCTGTGTCAGAATCCCAAAGGTGCCTGCAGGCTCAAGAAAGCTGGTGACCCCTGCTGTAATGGACCCTACCTTATGGAAATGGATCCCAGCGGAGTTGAAACTTCTAGGAGTTGTCGCGAGCCAGCAGGCATCATCTTTAGACGTTTATAGGAGGTGCTGTGTTATTTCTGAGGGATTTTAATGGTGTTTAAGTTGAAGGCATTTTCTCAGGTAGGAGGTGACGGATTTTACTGTGTTTTGTCTGTTTCTGGTTTTCGGAACGGTAAGCTGTCTTGAGCCACAAGGGAGGGACAGGTGTTCCCTCTAAGCTGAGTCAGTGTGAGCTGGCTCACAGTTTTTTAGCCTTCGGCTCACACATATTTGTCTTAGCTCAGGAAGGGATGGCTCCAGAGCAAACTAATTCATGCAGTAGCCAAATGGCTCACTCACAACTTTAATGCCAGGAGCTCACAAAGTAGATTTTTTTTGTTCACAAGACTCCACAGCTTAGAGGGAACGCTGTACAGGGTATAAATGTTTTAATGAGCTTAAACAAGGGGCACTGAAGGGCAGATAAAGGACAACCATATTGACTGTGATGTTACAGTACTTACCCTATATATCAAGGATAATGGGTTTGAGGCTTTACAGGTTTAAAAAGTAAAGGTAAAGGTTCCCTTGCTCGAAAGCCAGTCGAATCCGACTCTAGGGTTGCTGTGCTCATCTCCGTTTCAAAGCCGAAGAGTCAGCGCTGTCCGAAGACATTTCCGTGGTCCTGTGGCCGGCATGACTAAACACCAAGGCGCACGGAACGCTGTTACCTTCCCACCGAAGCGGTCCCTATTTATCTACTTGCAGTGTCTTGCTTTCGAACTGCTAGGTTGACAGGAGCTGGAACTAGAGATGGGAGCTCACTCCGTCATGCGGCACCCGGGTCTCGAACTGCTGAACTACTGACCTTCCACAGCCTGCAGTTCAGCGTCTTAACCACTTGAGCCACCGCAGCTTTACAGGTTTAGAGGGGTTTAGAGGGGGGGAAATGACTAAGGGGCGTATGATGGACGTTCATAAAATGATGCAGCAGCATCAGAAACTGGGTAGGGGGAACTTCTGCTCTTGTTCTTCCATAATACTAGACCTTGGGGCACCCAATGAAGTCTGACAGGTGGTAGACAAAGGGAAGCACTTATTCACTCAGCGAGTAATTACCTCGTTGAATGCACTGCCACAAAACACAGTAATGGTCACTGACTTGGGTGTGTTTTAAAAGCGGATTAAAAGAGGGAGTTGGTACCTTTCCGCAGGGCATGTAAGGCAGAGATGTTCCGCCGGGCTTTTGGCTGAGGGCAGCGACAGGACTTCTTCTGGCACTCTCCTCCAATTCCCCATCCCTCAGGGCCCCTCCCCCTAGGGTGGCTGGGGAGTTGAGATCCTTCCGCCATCGTATATAGGATACATATCCTGTTTTTACTCACTCTTATTGACTGGATTGTTTTATATGTTGTTGCACGTTTGTTGTTGTTGTTGTTGTTCAGTTGCACAGTCGAGTCTGACTCTTCGCGACCCCGTGGACCACATCACGCCAGGCCCTCCTGTCTTCCGTCGTGCTCCAGAGTTTGCTTAATTTCATGTTCATTGCATCGGTAACACTGTCTAGCCATCTCATCCTTTGCCGTCCCCTTCTTCTTTGACCTTCAATCTTTCCCAGCATCAGGGTCTTCTCCAGTGAGTGCTCCCTTCTCCTTTGGTAGCCAAAGTATTTGAGCTTCAGTTTCATTATCTGGCCTTCCAGGGAACAGTCAGGGAACCCTAGACAACAACCAGGAAGCAATTGCTGTGGGCTGGAGCAGGGTTGTTTTGTTGTTGTTGTTGTTCAGTCGCACAGTCAAGTCCGACTCTTCGCGACCCCATGGACTAGATCCCGCCAGGCCTTCCTGTCTTCTGCCATCCTCTGGAGTTTGCTCAATTTCATGTCCGTTGCATCGATGACACTGTCCAACCATCTCATCCTTTGCCGTCCCCGTCTTCTTCGACCTTCAGTCTTTCCCAGCATCAGGGTCTTCTCCGGTGAGTGCTCCCTTCTCCTTTGGTGGCCAAAGTATTTAAGCTTCAGCTTCAGGATATGGCCTTCCAGGGAACAGTCAGGGTTGGTTTCTTTTAGGATTTACATGCTTGTATACAAATTGTTGTAAGCTGCCCTGAGCCCTACTTGTAGGGAACGGCAGCGTAGTAAATCCAATTTAATAAATAAATAAATAAATTCATGGAGAACAGGTCTATCAGTGGCTGTTACCCATGATGACTAGTGACTGTTGCCCAGGATGACTAAATGCCCAGAGACAGGGACCAATAGCAACAAAGCCATTGGTCTCCAAGGCCTGCTTAGATCTTTCAGGGGCATCTGGTTGGCCTCTGTGGGAAGCAGGAAAGTAGACTAGAAAGTAGAATGTAGACTAGAATTCCATGCAATTAACACATGGAATTCACTGCCCCAGGAGGTGGCGGTGGCTACAAGCATTGACGGCTTCAAGAGGGAACTGGATAAACATATGGGGCAGAGGTCCATCAGTGGCTATAGCCACAAGGTATAGATAGGAACTCTTGGTCTGGGGCAAGGGATGCTCTGTATTCTTGGTGCTTGGTGGGGGCAACAGTGGGAGGGCTTCTAGTGTACTGTCCCCACTGCTGGAACTCCTGATGGCACCTGGTATTTTTGGCCACTGTGTGACAGAGTGTTGGACTGGATGGGCCATTGAACTGATCCAACATTGGCTTCTCTTATGTTCTCTTATGTTGTTATGACCATTGATCTGGTCCAGAACAATTGCTTTTATGTTCTCCTAAGTGTTAAGACGAGGGAAGGTGGCATGGTCTAGCCCAGCCTTGTCAGATCTCAGAAACTCAGCAGGGTCACTACTTGGAAGGCAAGACTACCAGGGAAGACTCTGCAGAGGAAGGCCATGGCAACCCACCTATGCTTCTCACTTGCCTTGGAAACCCCTGGCTGGGATCGTCATAAGGCAGATGCAACTTGACAGCGCTTGACGCACATACAAGCATTAAGAGGAGGGAACGTGGCGTGGTATAGCCCGATCACATCAGATCTGGGAAGCTAGGCAGGGTCAGTGGAGACTACCAAGGAAGGCTCTGCAGAGGAAGGCAATGGCAAACCACCTCTGCTTCTCCCTTGCCTTGAAAACTCCTTTCCGGGGTCATCATAAGTTGGACACGACCTGACATCACTTTGCACACTAGGGTTAAGAGAACTTTGAGAGCGCAGGAAGGCCAGTTGTGGGGTTAGTCGCCCTAAATAGGACATGAGGTAGGAGACCTGCATGGAAGGCTGAGTCTGCCGTGCTCTTGATGCTAAGAATAGGCAATGGGTTCAGAGAAACTTTCTGTAGAGTAACCATGGCTTTGGACTTGTCCCGTTAGTCAAGAGCAGATCTTCTGTGTGAGATTCAGTTGTCTCTCCCAGATCTCTCAGGAACTCTTGGTCTGGGGCAAGGGATGTTCTGTATTCTTGGTGCCTGGGGGGGGACGGACAACAGTGGGAGGGCTTCTAGCGTCCTCGCCCCAATGCTGGACCTCCTGATGGCACCTGGTGTTTTTGGCCACTGTGTGACAGAGTGTTGGACTGGAGGGGCCATTGGTCTCAGCCAACGCTGGCTTCTCTTATGTCTCAACGATATCTCCTCTAGACATCTTCTTTAAGACATCGTGTCACTTCAACAGAACATCTTCTTGTTCTATAGCACAGCTAGGTTTATCCCAGGTGCTGGAAAGGACGGTTATACCTCTCCTCGGTGGCTACTTCATGCTACACAAAGTCCTTGCCAGTTTTTGTGGCTTTTCTGAGCAGGATTTATGGCGGTGGGACTTTAGGAAGGTGGCTGGAGCAGTTGCAGCAGAACTGTGAAATATCTGTGAGGGATTTGAATGTTACGAGGCAGAATGATAGAATTAGATCTCAGCTGGAACAAGTTGACCCATTTTCCATTTACCTACAGTTGCCAGGAAGGGTGATCAGAGGTTGCCATTCACAACAGTACCCAACTTCCCACGAGATATGGGTATTCTTGGTTGCTCGTCATACCCCTTGGCATGATATATTGCTTTGCTTTCCTGGGCAATTGAGTCAGAAAAATGTATGCCTAACGGATCGGGGGGGGGGAGGAGGGGGGGGGACAAGTCACCTTTGCAAACTTACAAGTGGTCTCTGTACTCTCCAGCATTCTAGTTCATTTCCTTCATGACTTTGGCAACTCATAATGCCAACCTACTACAGTTTTGGTGCTTCCGATAATGCCCAACTGTGACATCTGTCACCAGTGTTCTGAAACATGAAAAAGCTGTCGAATGAAGCTGCATAAGTTAGCTTGCTCTGGAGCCATCTTTCCTGAGCTAAGACAAAAATGTGGAAGCCAGAGGCTAAAAAACTGTGAGCTAGCTCACACTAACTCAGCTTAGAGGGAATACTGCTCATAATGCCAACCTACTTCAGTTTTGGTGCTCCCGATAACGCCCAACTGTGACATCTGTCACCAGTGTTATGAAACATGAAAAAGCTGTCGAATGAAGCATCAAAGGCAGGTACTGTTGTGTTATGCTTTGCTAAAAGCCCGTTTACGCATAATGCACAGCTGCTGCTTTACATTGCTCCTCGGCGCCAGTGTTGCATGGAGACCAACTTGTGAATTGAACCATTGTGCTGCGTTAACTCTTGATGCCCAGGTCGCCAATCACCATGGCCCAAATGGACTGACGTCTCCTCCCCTTGTTCAGGATGCGATAAGTTGTATCGTTCCTAAACATCGTGGGGGGAAGTTTTCAAGGCAAGAGAAGATCAGAGGGGGCTTGTTTTCGCTTATTTATTTATTTATTTGATTTTTACCCCGCCCTCCCACCGAAGTGGCTCAGGGCGGCTTACAACAATAAAAGCAATAAAACAATACATCTAAAAAAATATACAATACATTAAAATCACAATTTATCCAGATTATACTATACATTATAATATACACAAAATGGCGACTATAAGTGCTGACACACTCAATCTAGGTTGTTGAATGCTTGGCGGAATAACTCCGTCTTCACCGCTCTCCGGAACTGACTAAGATCCCGGAGAGCACGGATCTCCTGGGGGAGCTGATTCCATAATGTTGGTGCTGCCAGAGAGAACGCCCTAGTTCTGGTAGATGTTAATTTGGCGTCCCTAGGGCCTCTGTGTGGTGAACTGGACTTACTTACTTACTTATTTATTTAATTCAATTTATATTCTGCCCTCCCCACAAGCAGGCTGATGGTGGGTCACAGTTAGAAGAGATTGGATTGATACCCCGCCCTTCACTTGGAGTCTCAGAGCGGCTCACAATCTCCTTCCCTGTTTCTTCTCACAACAGACACCCTGTGAGGTAGGTGGGGCTGAGAGAGCTCTTCCAAGAACTGCTCTTGAGAGAACTGTGGCATGCCCAAGGTCACCCAGCAGCCGCATTGTGAAGGGGTGGGGAACCAAACCAGGTTCTCCCGGATTAGAGTCTGTGCTCCTAACCACTACACCAAACTGGCTCTCATTGGAGGTCTCCCCATCCAACTACTAGCCAGGGCTGACCCTGCTTAGCTTTCAAGATCTGAAGAGATCGGGCTAGCCTGGGCCATCTAGGTTCAGGGCTCCTAAACATATTTTACTGCATTTGTACAAAGGGCTCAACACAATCCGGAGTGCTGAGGAAGGCCAACTCTACCAGCAGGTCCAGTTTGCAGTTTATTCTCAGCATGATTTCAAGCCAGTTATTACCACTTGGGCTTCACAGAACCTGCCCTTGTGTTTCCAGGGCGTTTTCACTTTGCTATTCCTTGGTCTTAGGTATCCAGGGCAATTTTGAGTTGTCTCAGGTATCCTTGCTTAAAGTAACTGCAGTTGTAAACGAGGAGTTGCAATTGTAATTGGGTAGGGGCTGTGGCTCAGTGGTAGAGCATCTGCTTAGCATGCAGGAGGTCCCAGGTTCAATCCCCAGCATCTCCACTTAAAAAGGACCAGGTGGTAGGTGATGTGAAAGACCTTTGCCTGAGACCCTGGAGAGCTGCTGCCAGTCTGAGTAGACAATACTGACCACGATGGACCAAGGGTCTGATCCAGTGTAGGGCAGCTGCACGTGTGTGCAACTGGGACGTTCATTCCGATGCAAATCTGAATGTGCTTCCAGCTATGTCCCGTTCTTTCGAAGGGATGAACATTCGTATATGAATCTCCTTACGAAATAAACAAGACAGTTTTTGCAAGACTGTGTACATCCAGCCATTGTTTGGGGTGGGGGGCTGCCGGTGTAAAGAAAATCTGTTGGTGTGTGGACAAAAGCTTGCTTTCGGGCAATCGTCTGAACCAGCTGAACTGCGGAAACTACTTCGGAAGCTATACCTGTTGGCAGGGCTCTTTTTGTAGAAAAAGCCCAGCAGGAACTCATTAGCATAATAGGCCCGCCAGGTTGCCCAAGGACGGGGGTAGACCGGGGCTGCCGAGCTTCTCTTCGGGATGGCCCCATGTAGCAGGAACTCCTTTGCATGTTAGGCCACACACCCCTAATGTAGCCAATCCTAATGAGTTTCTGCTGTTGGGTATGGCCTGTTATGCTAATGAGTTCCTGCCGGGTGTGGCCAACTCGGGAGCCAGCTGGAACTCCATTCCTGTGCGTACCTGCCCAAAAATAGCCCTGCCTGTTGGGTTCTCTTGGCATCCCTGGAAATGCGGATTAGGTTTGGGAAGTGCAGATGCAACATCAGGAGTTCAGAAGGAGAAGTGTTCTGAGGATGGTACTCCATTTGTGCCATATAGAGTAAGGGTTCTCTGAACTGCAACCGAGAATCAGGCCTGGATTTCTTCCTCACTCTGTTCAGAGGAACGGCTAAAGGATGGGGAGGGACTGTGGGTGGCTCCAGCCAAGAAGCAGAAAGGACTGAGCGGAACCTTCCAGGAAGTCAGGTGCTCAGAAAGTAACAACAAGTCATCCCTTCCTCCCATATGATTTCTCAGGCCAGCTACTCTTGATGCAATTAGAGTGGCCATTCACACACAGGCTATTAGCCTGGTTTCCATACTCTTGGGCAGCAGGGCTATTTTTGGGCAGGAACGCACAGGAACGGAGTTCCGGCTGGCTCCCGAGTTGGCCACGCCCAGCAGGAACTCATTAGCATAATAGGCCACACCCAACAGCAGAAACTCATTAGGATTGGCTACATTAGGGGTGTGTGGCCTAACATGCAAAGGAGTTCCTGCTACAAAAAAAGGCCCTGGGTTTTGACAACAAACAAGGTAAACAGAATAAGAAGGGAAAGGTGGGTGTGGCTGGATGAGCACACTTCTGGTAACATGGAGGTGTGGTCTAATATGCCAATAAGTGTGGTCTAATATGCTAATGAGTTTCTGTTGTTGGGTGTGGCCTATTATGCTAATGAGTTCCTGCTGGTCTTTATCTACAAAAAAAGCCCTGTTGGGCAGCATGCTTTATTCCCTGGCTCCCCATGGAATTGTGGTGCCTTTGCACACCTCCCACGGTTTCCCTGACCTTTCTCAAACCTGCTTGGCTGCAATGCTTTGGGAGAGACCACAGTAAAGCCTGAATCCCAGCGGCAGCCATTTCCCCTGCCCCTGTCCTCACAATGGCCATTTCCCTCCTCCACCATTGGGGGGCTTTTTAAGAAACTGAGGGTGCGATCACACACACAATTAGCCGCGCCATAGGCATGAATGCCGGGTGGATTTAAAGGGCGTGATCCGATGGAAATATCCGCCCAGCGTCCCGTGCCCATCGGCAACCCGTTTCGCTCTGCAGTAGAAGCGGAGTAAAAAGACACTGGGGAAAGCCCAGTAATAAACAGGTTGCTACGGGCCACAAATGGACTTTCCTCTGTGTGATCGCCCCAGCATGCTTTCATGACTCCGTGACGTTGTTTTTTCCCCCCTTCTCAGTATGCGCATCATCGCATACTGCCGTAGGAAGCCCTCAGCGTGGAGATGCAATTCATTGATCCTCCGTTTAAGCAAATCGAAAACAGCAAAAAAAACCCCAACCCCACGACTCCCTCGCGATTGTGTTTGAACATGCAGTAGTGGGCTACGCCCGCAGCATCAAAGAACTATGCGATCGCGCAACTGCGGGTCAATTTCCTCCGGGCTAAATAGCCTCGCTTCCCCCACGTGTTATCTTGCACGTGTGACCTCAGCCTGAGTATAGTCATAGAGATATAACATTATAACAATCAGTTATCAGGTTCTCTGAATTCACAACTTTCTTTTTTTAAAAAAAGTAAGTCTCTATCCCAGCCTTTTTGGACACAAGCAGTGGGCGCAGCCACAACACAGCTGTCGTGGGAAGCACAAAATGGCTGCCCTGAGAGGCTGAGCCAAACACAAGTGCAGGAGACAAGAGGAGTATCCCCCCCCCCCAAATAACCTGGGAAAGAGAAGTGAGAAAGAGAAAACCAGCACTGTAGTGGTAGCTGCCACTGAAATGTTATTTCAGTGTACACAGATAATTAGATCTCCAATCGACAATCAGAAGTTACTTTCTCAAAACACTTGGAGGGCGCTAGGAATGATGTCGGCAGGCCTGTGGGAACCACGTTGGAGTCCCCTGCTCTAGCCCCTTTCATTGAGAGATATAAGGCAAAAGGCATATCTCCACAATCGAAGGGGCTAAAGACTTACTTTTAAAAATATTGTTATGTTGTTGTTCAGTCGCACAGTTGAGTCTGACTCTTCGCAACCCCATGGACCACATCACGCCAGGCCCTCTTGTCCATTGCATCGATAACACTGTAACCCACTCCAGTATCTTTGTCAAGAAAACCCCATGGGCAGTAACAAAAGGCTAAAAAATAATTTCATGTTCGTTGCATTGATCACAGTGTAACCCACTCCAGTATCTTCGCCAAGAAAACCCCATGGACGGTAACAAAAGGCTAAAAAATATGATATTCAATTGCCAATTTTTTGGCAATCCCCCATGGCCAGGGGAGGGTGGATGGCCTCTGCTGGGGGACTGGGGCAAGAAAACGTCGGGGAAGACTGTCGTGTGGAAGCCCTATTGCCACTGATGTAATGTACATTGCAAAACTACTGTAATGGCAGCTGCCACGGCAATGGGGAAACCATGCAAGCCTGTGCCTGTATGGAAACCAATATATAGGGTGTTTTGCAGCTGGATTTTACTGTGTGAAATGGCAAAAGCCCCTTGCGGACAACAGCTAAAGTGTATCGAAAGAGGATAAAAAGTACATTACTCAGCTTGTGTGTGAAAGTGACCTAGCGGCAAAACCCTGCAGATCCTTCATTCTTCCCCCTCCCTGCTCAGCCTTTCCTTGCCGACACTTAGGGTCGCCAGGTCTGGGTTGTAAAATACCTGGAGACTTTGGGGGTGGATCCGGGAGAGGGTGGGGTTTGGGGAGGGGAGGGGCCTCAGCATGGTACAATGCCACAGAGTCCACCCTTCAAAGCAGCCATTTTTCTCCAGGGGAACTGATCTCTGTCAGCTGGAGATCAGTTGTGAAAGTGGGATATCTCCAGGCCCTAGGGTTGCCAGGTCTGGGTTGGAAAACACCTGGAGACGTTGGGGGTGGATCCAGGAGAGGGTGGGGTTTGGGGAGGGGAGGGGCCTCAGCATGGTGCAATGCCAGAGAGCCCACCCTTCCAAGCAGCCATTTTTCTCCAGCCATTTTTCTCTGTCAGCTGGAGATCAGCTGTAAAAGTGGGAGGTCCCTAGCAGTGTTCCCTCTAAGCTGAGTTAGTGTGAGCTAGCTCACAGTTTTTTAGCCTCCGGCTCACACATTTCTGTCTTAGCACAGGAAGGAGGGCTCCGGGGCAAACTGATTCATGCAGTAGCCAAATCGCCGTCTCACAACTTGAATACCAGGAACTCACAAAGTAGACTTTTTGCTCACAGGACTCCACAGCTTAGAGGGAGCATTGATTCCCCAGGCCCCACCTGGAGGCTGGCAGCCCCATCTACCCTGCTTTCCTGCCTTTGTCCTGTATCTGTCCACCCGTCTGCTCCTTGGTTAACCCTGTAGGGCTGTTCTCCTCGTGGGCTCTTCTGCCTTCTCCACTCCAAAGCCTGTCCTCTCCCGGATTCCCAAGGACACCGAATGCAGCGCCTGTTCTTCCTTTAAATAATTCACCCCAAACGTATCTATCTGTGCATACTCCTCACGCTGACATTCCACGATTCTCCCTTCCCCACCGGCGCCACAATGCAGCTCATTCTTATTCTAGAAATGGGCTTTTTTTTTTACCGTTTGCATCACTGCTTCTTGGGGGGGGGGGAGCAAGAAAAAAGGGGAAAGCCAAGCCAACTGGTTAAATAAAAGGAGCACGTGATTGGTATTATTTATCATTGTATTTATTTATCATTAAATTTCTAGCCCTCCCTCCCCGCAAGCGGGCTCAGGGTGGCTCACAAATAGGGCACGTATGCCAAAACATAAAAACAAAATTAAAAAGAAGAAGAGAAGAGATTGGATTTATACCCCGCCCTTCACTTGGAGTCTCAGAGCGGCTTACAAATTCCTTTCCCTTCCCCTCCCCACAACAGACACCCTGTGAGGTGGGTGGGGCTGAGAGAACTCTTGACAGAAACTGCTCTTTTTCAAGGACAGCTGTGCCACAGCTTGTGACTGACCCAAGGTCACATCAGCAGGTGCAAGTGGAGGAGTGGGGAATCAAACCCAGTTCTCCCAGATTAGAGTCCGCGCACTTAACTACTACACCAAACAATCATTTACGATATTACAAAGTGCTCTGGATGTTTCAAAATCAGTCTTCAGTAAGAGGGTGGTTCAGTGGTATCAGCTCCACGCCACGCTGTGGCTCGCTCGTCACAGGGCCCTCTCCACACCCCGCTGTTGCCCAAACCAGTTGGTAGTAGTGGTAGTGATGGTAGTGGTAGTGGTAGCAGTGGCTCCTACTCGAAAGCCTGGCGGAAGAGCTCCGTCTTGCAGGCCCTGCGGAACTGCGTAAGGTCCTGCAGGGCCCGGACCTCCTCCGGGAGCTCATTCTACCAGCTAGGAGCCACCACCTAAAAGGCCCTGGCCCTGGGTGCAGCAAGCCTGGCCTCCTTGGGGCCTGGGGTCACCAGCAGATGTTGCATCCCCGACTGTAGTGCCCTTAGGGCTACATATGGGGAAAGGCAGTCCCTTAGGTATGTCAGACCCCAGCCATAAGGGCTTTAAAGGTAAGAACCAGCACTTTGAAGCGAATCCGGTACGCTATTGGCAGCCACCGCAGCGCTTTCAGCACAGGCTGGATGTGCCCCCCCCCAGGGAGGCCCACCAAGAGCCTGGCTGCAGCATTCTGCACCAACTGCAGCTTCGGGATTTGCAACAAAGGCAGTGTTTTTGTGTGCCCCAGAGGCTGGGGGAGATGAGACTTACCGAGAAAGCAGAAGGGAAAGAAATAAGATGGGGTGAGAATGTTTAAAAGTGGGTAAACGGACAGAGAAATTAGATCGCCGAGATTAAACACTCCAATTGTTGTTTGGGGGGGGGGGCATTGTTTTGTGAGAAATCTCTATATTCCAAAACTAGAACCGCACCACCTGGTCTGTCTCTTATATTGTCCTTTTCCTTCAAACCCCCCCCCCCTTTTAAGGGGCAGGGCACGGGAGGGCTCCAACAGGCCCTAAAGCAGCCATTTAAAAATTATTGTCAGAACGTCCCACATTTGTTGTAAACAAGAGCGCATTAGCGGCAAGAGGCCGGGAGCACAGAATCCTACATTACCATTTGTCTTCGTTACTGGGAAATGTATAACCTGGCGTGGAGCTTTGTCTGAAAGGTTCACGAGGGTCGCATGGAAAGTGTTGGAACAAGGTTGGGAGGATGTTAAAAGTGTGGCAGAAATCTTGGCTGCCTGTGCAGAGAGAGATGTTTCTAGCCTGGATGGAGCAGCATTTGCTGTGCCTTCAGGATCTAACTGACAACGCTCTTTGATGGCAGGTTTCTTGGGGGCAGAGGCCTGTCCATTTGTTCCCGACGCCATAAAGCATAAAGCATCTGTCTTCATCGACTGCCCTGTGCAAACAGCCATAAATAATCGTGGGGAAAACAGGGAGGGCTGCCGTTGAGAAAGGCTAGGAGGTGTATCCTCCGAATGTGCAGAAGTCAGACTGGGCTAATAATTATCATATGGCATTATGTGTGGAATAGCCAAGCGATCCTAAGATTGTCTGGCAGCCAGAAGTTCTAGCTCTTTTAGCGTTATGCACTACTATCTCAGCCCAGAGAGCTCTAGCCCCCTGGGTCTTTCAGTAGCCCCTGGGGAGTGGAAGAGATGATGAAGAAGAAGCAATTGGATTTATACCCCACCCTCCACTCGGAGTCTCAGAGTGACTTACGATCTCCTTTCCCTTCCCCTCCCCACAACAGACACCCTGTGAGGTAGGTGGGGCTGAGAGAGCTCTTTCAAGAACAGCTCTGAGAGAACTTGTCACTGACCCAAGGTCACACCAGCAGCTGCATGTGGAAGAGTGGGGGATCAGACCCAGTCCTCCAGATTAGAGTCCACACTCCTAACCGCTACACCAAAACGACTTTCCGTGGGGCTGAGAGTGCTCTGAGAGAACTGCTTGAGAGAACAGCTCTGCGAGAGCTCTTTCAAGAACAGCTCTGAGAGAACTTGTCACTGACCCAAGGTCACACCAGCAGCTGCATGTGGAAGAGTGGGGGATCAGACCCAGTCCTCCAGATTAGAGTCCACACTCCTAACCGCTACACCAAAACGACTTTCCGTGGGGCTGAGAGTGCTCTGAGAGAACTGCTTGAGAGAACAGCTCTGCGAGAGCTCTTTCAAGAACAGCTCTGAGAGAACTTGTCACTGACCCAAGGTCACACCAGCAGCTGCATGTGGAGGAGTGGGGAATCAAACCCGGTTCTCCCAGACTAGAGTCCATGCACTTAACCACTACACCAAACTGGCTAGGCCAGCTCAGTCTCTGGATTGCCCCATCAGGAGCTGATGCTCTGAGCTCCTTGTTCTGGGTTTCTTCTCCGGATATCCGGCAGCCACTTCCAGAGCAGGTGAGTGAGGAGCAGGGGTGGATTAAGGCTCACTGGTGCTTTAAGCACTGACCAATCTTGGGGGCCCCCTCCTTTCCACACTGACCCAGTCCATTTTAGTTGTTGACCTGTCTGACCAGATATACAATGCAGGTTGCAGCAACTGACAACTGAATTTGGCTCCATTGTTTTACTTTTAAACACATGCATTTTACTTTTAAACATAGCCTATGACACTGTCTTCGGACAGCGCTGGCTCTTCAGCTTTGAAACCGAGATGAGCACCGCAACCCTAGAGTCGGACTCACCTGGCTTTCGAGCAAGGGAACCTTTACCTTTACCTTTATGACACTACACCTCGCCAAGAAACAATAGAAGATAACCCTAGGGTGCACCATGATCAATTTGCACTAGTTTTATCTTTTATCTTTTTTCTTTTACAAATCTTCATTCTTCCCCCCCCCACCCTTTGTGGCGCCCCCTTTGGCCCTGGTGCCCTAAGCACGGGCTTAGTCTGCTTAACCGTTAATCCGCCCCTAGTGAGGAGTTGCTGTAGCGTTCCACCGAGCCAGCCCACCAATGTTGCTTATCCTTGGATATGATGGAAAGAGCAAACACAATGAAATCACAGTTCACAGTTCGCCACCCAACAGCTGAATTGCCACTAATTCCGTCCATAACAGCTGCTTTCAAGAGTTTCTTTACTGCGAAGAGAGAACCTTCAAGGAAAGACTCCTTTTGGGACCAAGCTGGGCTCGATAACTCCAGAAACATGGTGGTGATCATCTTTGCATTTGGAGGCAGATGTCCATGCAGCATTTTGGATGTGGCCGTCCCCTCATTTGGACGCTCGCTCAAGTGGATTTTGACAGACAGCTCGAAGCCTGGAGTACAGAAGAGGAAAGCAGGTTGTCAACGAGGGCATTTGCAAGATGGGCGAGCGCGTCCAGTGGCTGAGACAGCACCAGCCGCGAGACCAGTGGCCGGCCTCCAAAGCCAGCACTCAACAGCAGACTGCCACTGATACCCGGGAAATATAGAACATACGGAAGAGACGCCAAATATAGTCCAACAGCAGATAGAGATCCAAACTGTGTGGCAAAAAGTCAGAGAGCAGCGTGTTTGGCATGGCCAGAGGCCACATTCCATTTCAATTTCCATTTATTCCTACCATTCTGATTTTTAGATTACTGGAGAGGGCTGGGACAGCAAGTTGGAAGAACTTTGTTTTGTAGCACAGTGCCGTTCACTCGAGGAATGTGGATAGGAATAGAAGAAGTCATAGAGACACAGAGCTGAGCCGGCAATATATTTGACTTCAGTGGAGGGAAAGAATTCTAGAAGGGCATTTGCCCTAGCTAGATGTTCTGCCCTTCCATCTGCGGTTATTCAAGGCAGGTACAATAAAAAAAAACTCCTACTCTGAAAGGCTATGCCCGTGCCTTTTAAGCGAGGTTGAATCGGTAGAGCATATGTTCTTCAGCTGCCCATTCTACAGGGAGGCTCATCAGTCAGGGCTCTTTTTGTAGCTGCTGGATGACCTTGGGCAAGCCAGAGTTCTGTCAGAGCTGTTCCCTCAAGGACGGCTCTGGAAAAGAGCTCTCTCAGCCCCACCTACCTCACAGGGTGTCTGTTGTGGGGAGGAGAAGGGAAAGGAGTTTGTAAGCCGCTCTGAGACTCCGCGTGAAGGACGGTGTAATGTATTCAATAGCTGCCATTGAATGCATGATGTATGTGAAACATCTAATTGACTTGCTATGTTGAGCTTCGTCCTGGGCTAGGATGCAAATCCATCCAATCGCATTGCTAGCCAGGAAGCACCTAGCCAATCACCTTACAGCAAGCTCCCTGAGCGGGAACGTCCGTGATTGGTCCTTATATGAACAACCGTATTGGTTGGTAATTGTACAGTGGGTGTGGCTACATTAGCCGGGAGAGTTTAAAAGCAGGACAACTGCAATGTAAAAGCTGAACTGTTCTGTTCTGGCTATCAGATGTTGATCCGTGTTGGAGTTGTGTTCGAGTTGAAGAATAAAGTTGTGTTCTTGCTGAATCACTCTCCGACTTCTTTGTTAAGCGAGCGACTTAACAGACGGGGTATAAATCCAATCTCCTCCTCCTCCTCCTCCTCCTCCTCCTTCTAGCCTTTCCTTTCAAGGGACAGGGCAGGGAGAGCATCAGTTCCTAGGGGAAAAACTCAGGTTTTTAATTGTGTTCAGAAGGCATTTAAATGCCTTTTGAGTTCCCTTCCACAGGGCAAGAAAGCTTAGGAGGATACCTTCAGTACATCTCCAACAACCCCTCTTTCTGCTAGCCCAGTACCACCTAGGTCATGGTAAAAAATAAGGTTTCTGGCATGGCTATTTGTGAGGCGGGGCTTTTCATTAGGGGAGCAGGGCCCCAAAATGCCCCACTCTAGCCACAGGCCTGCCTGGGTGGGGGAGGCAAGGGGGAAGATACACAACTCCTGCAACCTTCCCCACTGTAGGTGAAAAAAGCAGCTTGGGGAGAATGGATTTGAGCTGGAAACAGAGCAGAGGAGAAAAGAGTTAACCGATAAGAACATAAGAGAAGAAGCCAATGTTGGATCAGGCCAAAGGCCCATCCAGTCCAACACTCTGTATCACACAGTGGCCAGAAATACCAGTGCCATCAGGAGGTCCATGTGCCCTTACTCCGCCAGGATGGAGGCTTCCCTGGCTGCCCTGGAACTTCAGAGAATGAGCCATTTGAGCTAGGCGGGGGGGACTTCTTGCGGGGAGAGAGTCACAATCCAGCTTTCTACCAGTCAAAGGTCTAAGGCACGGGTGTCAAACATAAGGCCCAGGGGCCAGAACCAGCCCATCCAGGGATCTCATGCAGCCCGCGAGCAACTAGTGCAAGGGAGGGAACAGGAGACTGCTTGGGGGGGGGGGAGAGGATAGAGCACTCTGATTGTGGCTTCAGCACAGCAGAACAACCTCATCTGCAGCAGTCAAGCAGCGTAGGAGCGTCTGCCCAGCGCTGCACCACTGGCTCTCCAATCTGCCCATATGGGTTTACCTTTGCACCCCCCCTCCCAGCCCATGAGGCCTTACCGTGACAATACACCAACTCTAAGCTTACCAGCTGCTGTCTTTTATACAGTTTATATCTGGTACCTGGCATGACATTTTATGGCATGCATGGCCCGGCCCGACAAAGTGACATTTAAGTCAGATCCGGCCCTCATCACGAATGAGTTCGACGCCTCTGGTCTAGGGTGTGGCTTTTTTGTCCTTCTCCCCCCCCCCTACATCCCTTCCCAATCAAGAACACAGCAACTCTGTGGGGCCACCTTGGAAGTCTTTTTGGCAGAGAGGTCGACTGGCCCATAGTTATGGTGGGGCTATTGGGTGCTCCGCCCCCTTCCTTAAAGGTCCCCCCGCTCCTGAAAGGTCCCCCTTCTTCCCAAAAGCATTTAAAGGGATTTAAAGGGATGCTTTTGAGAAGAAGCAGGGGGTGGCGCATGCCCATCTCCCTCCCCTCCTGCAAGATTTAAAGGGCCCTTCAACTGATCGGTGGGGAGCACGTGCTTTCCCCTGATCAGCTGGAGGGCCCTTTAAGGGAGAGGGGTGCACGCCACCCCCCACTTCTTCTCAGCAGGGGTTGTTTCGTAGAAAAAGAGCTAGGGGAACTCATTAGCATAACTCATTAGCATATGCCACACCCCCTGACATCACCGGAAGTGTGTCATAAGGCCACACCCCCTGACATCACCGGAAGTGTGTCATAAGGCCACACACCCTGCCCCCAACGGTCCCGGCCGCCACCGCTGGCCTTGCAGCTCCACTGCTGAGCCCCATGAGGGGCCCGGCGGTGGACCTGCAAGGCCGGCGGGAGTGCAAGGAAGCCCCACCAAGGCCCTCCCTGGCCCCAGGCAGGCAGGGGTGAGGAGAGGCAGGGAGGAAGCAACTTACCCTCCCTCTTCTCCTGCGTCCCCCTGGCTGAATGAGGGCCGGAAGCGGGGCGGCCGAAAGCAGGGGGCGGGGCTTCATCATGTGCCCCGCCCCCCGTACCTCACCTGGGGGAACTGCGATCCCCCCCAAAATGACCTCTGCTTCTCAGAAGCATTTAAAGCATCCATTTAAATACTTTTGGGAAGAAGCAGGGGGTGTGCACGCACACTCCAAGCAGCAAACAATGGCAGCCCCACCAGAAGAAAAAAAAAACATTGCCGCACAAATCACAAAATCCTGGCTGCCACTGATATTGATAGTGGCCTGGACTTGGGCAATAATGACAGAGAGTTTCCTGTATGATTGTCCCGCACAAGTCATGTATGCCTCTTTAAACAGATGTAGCCCAATCAGGGTTGCCTACCTGGGGGTTTCCTGCATGCGTGACACCTACTCTCCATAGGCTCACTGCAAGAAAGGGCCAGTTTGGTGTAGTAGTTAAGTGCGCGGACTCTAATCTGGGAGAACCGGGTTTGATTCTCCGCTCCTCCACTTGCACCAGGCTGGATGACCTTGGGTCACTCACAAGCTCTGGCACAGCTGTCCTTGAAAAAGAGCAGCTTCTGTCAAGAACTCTCTCAGGCCCACCCACCTCACAGGGTGCCTGTTGTGGGGAGGGGAAAGGAAAGGAGATTGTAAGCCGCTCTGAGACTCCAAGTGAAGGGCGGGGTATAAATCCAATCTCTTCTTCTCTTCTTCTTCAATGTAATGTTGGGCAGCGATCCTAATGCATAGACTTGCCCACAGCGGGTGACTTGATGTGATTTTTCACAGTGTCAATCTGATTCTTTCCAGAGCCGCTGCTACAAAACAATCAGCTTCAGAATGCACGGCTTTGTTTTGCTTTGGTTTAAAGGAAAGAAATTACGAATCACGGGAGACATCTCACACAGGGGCCTTGTTGTTTCTCGTCTACCGAACGGGTCTTTTATATCCTCATTTGGTCCTGCTCATAGGATAGGGTTGCCAGCTCACGGCTGAGAAATAACCTGGAGATTTGGGGGATGGAGCCTGGGGAGGGTGGGATTTGGGGGGGGGTGAGTGACCTCTGTCAGAGCCCCTAGAGAAATCAGTTCCCAACAACAGTCATTCAAAAGAATTAAAGTTTATCGAGACATTGATAGGATCCAAACTCATAACCAGGGGTCATTTCCTGCAGGAGCACACAGGAGTGGAGCTCTGGCAGTAAAGAGCCCAGGAGGCGGGCACATGCAGCAAGCCCCACCCCCTGCTCCCAGCAGCCCTCAGTCAGAGCAAGAAGCAGCCAGGTAGGTTGCAGAGCCCCCCCCCCGCCCCCGGTCCAAAACAGTCCAGTGGCACCTTTAAGACCAAGTTTTATTCAGGTACAAGCTCTCCCTCCTCTGCGAGGACAGATCTGCACCTCCCCCCCCCATAGCTAGCAATCCAAAACAGTCCAGTGGAGCCTGAGCGGTGGGTGTTGCCTTCTGACACACTTCCGGTGATGTCAGGGGGTGTGGCATACGCAAATAAGTAATGCTAATGAGTTATGCTAATGAGCTCCTGCACCTCTTTTTCTACAAAATGACCCCTGCTCATAACATTCTTTGTTAGAATTGAGGCCAAGCGCGCGAAGCCAGCAATTATAGTATAATCAAACTACATTAGTGGCCCTTGGCCAATCGCATCTAAGCTAAAAGCCCGCCGAATTAACGCCCAAAGGTTCCCAGAGGAAAGAGAATACTAAAGACAGTCAGGGGTCATTTCGGGGGGGAACGCAGGGGATCGCAGTTCCCCCGGGTGAGGTGTGGGGGGCGGGGCACACGATGAAGCCACACCCCCTGCTTCCGGCCGCCCCGCTTCCAGCCCTCATTCAGCCAGGAGGAGGCAGGAGAAGAGGGAGGGTAAGTTGCTTCCTCCCCGCCTCTCCCCACCCCTGCCTGCCTGGGGCCAGGGAGGGCCTTGGCGAGGCTTCCTCGCACTCCCGCCGGCCTTGCAGGTCCACCACCGGGCCTCATGATGTCAGGGTGTGTGGCATATGCTAATGAGTTATGCTAATGAGTTCCCCTAGCTCTTTTTCTACGAAACGACCCCTGAAGACAGTGTGGGTCTCAAGGTTACATGGCTACACCAGACAGATAACAATATAGTGGCCAGAAATGAAAGTATACATTCCTGTTCACTCCCCCTCACCTCTCCATGGCAACCAAGCTCCAAAGAGGCGCTTTGGTTGACAACCTCAGCAGGATATAATGCCATAGGATCCATGCTCCAAAGCAGCCATGTTCTCCAGTGAACTGATCTCGGTCATCTGAAGATCAAATGTAATAGTGGGAGATCTCCAGTTAGCACCTGAAGGTTGACAACCCCACTGTAGAAGACTATCCAAGGCGTACTTTGTTATGGGACCCCACATGGTGTAACTCATTCCCCTGAGTGATTCATTGGCCTCACCCTGTTTCCTGGTCTTCTGGCATCTATTGAATACATCCAGTTTGGTGTAGTGGTTAAGTGTGCGGACTCTAATCTGGGAGAACTGGGTCTGATTCCCCACTCCTCCACTTGCACCTGGCTGGATGACCTTGGGCAAGCTGTAGTTCTCATAAGAGCTGTTCTTGAAAAAGAGCCATTTCTGTCAAGAGCTCTCTCAGCCCCACCTACCTCACAGGGTGTCTGTTGTGGGGAGGGGAAAGGAGAGGGGTTTGTGAGCCGCTCTGAGACACCTTTTGGTAGTGAAGGGTGGGGTATAAATACAATCTCTTCTTCTTCTCTTTTTTGTATAGCCTTCCTGTTGTAATCTTCTCCCTGGTTCTTAGGTTTGTTATCAGTTGTTGTTTTAGGTTTGTTAACTTGTTGTGGTTCTACAGTTGTTGTGTTTATATATATATATATATTATCTTCCGTGAGTTGCTTCAGGCATGCTTAGCCTGGAAAAGTGGCATATTTGTTGTTCAGTCGCACAGTCGAGTCCGACTCTTTGCGACCCCATGGACCAGATCATGCCAGGCCTTCCGGTCTTCCGCCGTCCTCTGAAGTTTGCTCAACTTCATGTTCGTTGCATCTATGACACTGTCTAACCATCTCATCCTTTGCCGTCCCCGTCTTCTTTGACCTTCAGTCTTTCCCAGCATCAGGGTCTTCTCCAGTGAGTGCTCCCTTCTCCTTTGGTGGCCAACATATTTGAGCTTCAGCTTAAGTATCTGTCCTTCCAGGGAAAAGTCAGGGTTGATTTCTTTTAGGATTGACTGATTTGATCTTCTTGCAGTCCAAGGGACTATATACATTTATAAAAAATAAAATATAGAAAGAAGGGGTGTGTTAAGAGCAAACTATTCAGTGGGATGGCTTCCCAGCGAAGGAGAAGATGTCATGGGCTGAAGCGTTTGTTCCCAGAAGACTCATTTATCAGTCCGGCTATCGGTCGAAAATGTGGTACCTGCCATTGGAACGATGTGTGATGAAATTCTGAATGAGACACGAGGCAATATTTTTATATTTTACATACATGTCTAGACACAGCGACCGGTGCCAGCAATGAAGAACAGGTGCTATTTGTTATATGTTGTCTCTTTATTTGTGTGCGTTGGGGGAAAAAATGAAATAATAAAGGACCCTTCGGTCACTGTTATTCATGACATAGCCTTAGCTTGTCGATCGCCGGCGTAGCGATGTGGAAAGCAATTGATTTCGGCTGTGCATTTGGAATGATGCAGAAGCTTTGGCTCGTGGCTGCCGTCTCCGAAATGCCCATCCTTGGGGAGACGCTTTCCCCATCACCCAGTTTGCAGAAGAAACCCTGTAGGAACACAAGAGCCCTGCTGGATCAGACCAGTGGTCCATCTTGAAGTCCAGCATCCTGTCTCACATGGTGGCCAACCAGTTCCTCTGGAGGTCCAACAGCAGGGCATAGAGGCCAACGTCGTCCCCTGAAGTTGCCTCCTGGCACTGGTCCACAGAGTGCCCCTGAATGTGGAGGTTCCCTTTAGTGACTAAGTCTGGTAGCCACTGATAGACCTCTCCTCTATGATTCTGTCTAATCCCTTTTCAAAGCTGTCCCTGCCTGTGGCCATCACTACATCCTCTGGCAGCAAATCCCACATTTTAATCACTCTCTTCATAAAGAGGTAATTCCTTTTGTCCGTCCTGAATCTCCTGCTTCATTGGATGCCCTCCTAGTATTTTGGGAGAGGGAGAAAGAGTTCTCTTTGTCAACTCTCTCCCCCCTGTGCATAATTTGATAGACCCCTATCATGCCCCCCTTACTCATCTCTTCCCTAAAGTGAAAAGTCCCAGACTCTTTAGGCTCTCCTCATAGGAAGGTGCTCCAACCCCCTAATCATCCTGGTTCTTCTGTAGTGTAGTGGTTAGGAGCATGGACTCTAATCTGGGAGAACCGGGTTTGATTCCCCACTTCTCCACATGCAGTTGCTGGTGTGACCTTGGGTCAGTCACAAGTCCTTTCAGAGCTGCTCTCTCAATGGCAGTTCTCAAAAGAGCTCTCTCAGCCCCACCTACCTCACAGGGTATCTGTTGTGGGGAGGGGAAGGGAAAGGAGATGGTAAGCCGCTCTGAGACTCCGAGTGGAGGGCGGGGTATAAATCCAATCTCTTCTCTTCTTCTTCTGTATGGCCGCCTTGGGGATTCTGAGTTGAGTTCCAGGGGCACGCTCAGTTCCCAAGAGGCAATGGCCAGCCTGATGTGTGGCATGGAGACCTCATCCACATTTCAGCACTCCCCTGCTGGGGAAGGTCATGAGTGGTAGGCAGGATACCTTTCAGAGTAGCTAATTGGCCGTTATTGATATTCTCAGGAGGAGTGTCTGTTAATTTCCAAGAAACGGCAGGCTCCCCCCAGTTTCAAAACCAGTGCTTACGGGTGCCTTGCACCACTGTGCAGGGATAGAAAAGAGGTCTTTCCTCTTGGATGTCACCTTCCCCAAGCCTTGGGCTTTCTTCGTTTCTCTGCTGCCCTGGAATTCCCAGTAAAATAAGGAGAAGCCAAGTGTGAAATATAGGCGCTAGGGCTATTTTTGGGCAGGAACGCACAGGAATGGAGTTCCGGCTGGCTTCATAGTAGGCCATGCCCACTACAGCCAAAACCTCTGCATGTGCGTGGCTACAGAGGGAAGGCCTGGAGAGCGACACCCCCCGGCGACTCCAAGGCAGGTGAGCCAAGGGGGCCCTGGAAGGATTGGGGAGGTATTTAAATGCCTCCCCGTGCCTTCCCCAGCCTGTTTAAACTGCCTTCCCTTCAAGGGGGTGCAGGGCGCCCGGGTAAGCCAAGGGAAGGCATGGGGGTGTGGCCCAGTATGCTAATGAGCCACACTGTCAGGGTGTGGTCTAATATGCTAATGAGTTTCTGCTGTTGGGTGTGGCCTATTATGCTAATGAGTTCCAGCTGGGGTTTTTCTACAAAAAAAGCCCTGGGCACTACAAAGATTGCCAGTTCTGGGCTGGGAAATATCTGGAGATTTCCAGGTCAACTGATCTCTGTAGCTTGGAGATCAGTTGTAATCCCAGGAGATCTCCAGCCACCACCTGGAGGCTGGCAACCCTTGGCACCACCCTTTATGCTATGGCAGATGTTTAAATGGCAGAGTTTTCAAAACAGGTTGTCTGATGCAATGGCTGAAAAATAGAGTAGTCTTAATGGATTTGCTGCGGTGGCTCATGTGGTTGAGATGCTGAACTGCAGGCTGTGGAAGGTCGGTAGTTCAGCAGTTCAAGACCCGAGTGTGCCGTATGACGGAGTGAGCTCCCGCCTCTAGTTCCAGCTCCTTCCAACCTAGCAGTTCGAAAGCGAGGAATTGCAAGTAGATAAATAGGTACCGCTTCGGTAGGAAGGTCACAGCGTTCCAGCCGCCTTGGTGTTTAGTCATGCCAGCCACATGACCACGGAAACGTCTTTGGACAGCGCTGGCTCTTCGGCTTTGAAACGGAGATGAGCACCGCACCCCTAGAGTTGGTCTCGACTGGCTTTTGAGCAAGGAAACCTTTACCTTTAATGGATTTGCAGTTGACCCCCTTTTTGTGAGTGTTTTGTGTGTGTGTGTGTGTGTGTGTGTGCGCGCACACACACACACATGCTTGTGAGCCTGGAAGTCATGGTGACTTCCGGCGACCCCTAGTGGGGCTAGGACGTTTCAGAGAGGCAGCTTGCTACTGCCTGCCTCTGCACCATGGCCCTGGTATTCCTTGGAGGTCTCCTTTCCAATTACTTGCCAGGGTCGGCCCTGCTTCGCTTCTGAGATCTGACGAGATCAGGCTTGCCTGGGCTATCCAAGTCGGGGCACCTCTCGAGGAATATCCTTTTGAAATGTACAGAAGAGCTTTCACAAAGGTCTCCTGTGCTAGTAGCGGCTGCGCTTTTGGAATTTCTTGCCCCACTTCCTTCCATCGCCCTGTAATGACAGTTGCAGTTGTAACCATTGATTTCAGTGAATTTAAATAGGCATCATTCAGTGTGCTCTGTGGAAGCCAGCGTGTGTCTCCCAAACTGATGATGAAAAATGGACCCTAGTGAGGCACAGCACCTGCTTTCTCCCTGACCTTTCATTGGCAATTCGGGAAAGGCCATGGCTCAGTGGTAGAGCATCTGCCTCGAATGCACAAGGTCCCAGGTTCAATCCCCGGCATCTGGAGTTAAGAAGGACCAGGCAGGAGGTCTCTGCTTGAGACCCTGGGGAGCCGCTGCCTATCTGTGTACTGACGTCGATAGGCCAGTGGTTTGATTCCGTATAAAGCAGCTTCATGTGTGTTCAAGGACAAAGGGCATCCAGTCTGGCTAGATGACTGTCAAAGTCTTGCTTGTCAGGACCCTGGCAGTCTGGACAAACACTTGTCAGGGATGTTCTCGGCTGATCCTGCATTGAGCAGGGGGTTGGACTAGATGACCTCTATGGCCCCTTCCGACTCTGTGATTCTATGATTCTGTCACTTCTTCCCTGGATCACTGCTTCCCTCTCTGGCACATTTTGGTGTGTTATCGGTACTAGAAGGCCTAGGAAAGTGGCCCGGATCAGTCTGGAAGAAGAAAGTCCAAAAACTTGCATGTTGTTCCAAATGGATCTAAGGAGGGATGACCTTTGAATTCCCGATCCTTGCTGCTTTGACCTGCAAAACCTGACATCTGTTCTTCTATACAAAATGAACCCGTGACTCTTTTTTTTCCTGCTGTTTTTCTGTCTCCTAGCAGCAAATCCCCCTCCCCCGTAAAATGTACACATTTTTCAACGTTATTTCTGCATCAATAAATCAGCCTTGTCGGTATATCATACATATAAATGGCTACGACGCACATATAAACACTGTGTCAATTGTGTATAAGGACGGCGGGGCGCACGTACGCAATACAAACGAACCTATAAAACTAACAGCCGAAAGCAGAGGGCCACAACTGTTGACGAAAAGATAATATAAGAAGAGGTGAAACGGGGGCACTCGCTCATCCCTTGATATAAAAGGATGCTGTCTTACGCATGTCCTCTTACAATTTAAGCGTCGCTTCAGAACGGCTCTTCCCCTCGGTGGTTTCAAAGGTGACCTCTCCATATTTTTGAAGATCACCTTCGCTCGGCAGCTCTTTTTTATTTCTCGAAACCCCGATTTGTTCTGCGGCTCGTAACGGAGCCCTATCCACTACGCCAGGTCAGAAGGGTCATGGTTGCTGTTTTTTTTGTTTTTTTAAAGCAATATATATTCAAGACTATAATTAAATATACGGAGGGACTAAAAGTGCAGGCATTACACTTACAGCAGAGCTTTTCCATCAGTCCTGCTAGAGGAGCAGGAAATACGAGCCTCAGGGGAAAAGGAAACGAGGGGCCATGGTTTGGTGGAGGAGCATCTGTTCGGCATGCAGAAGGCCCCAGGTTCAATTCCAGCCACCTCCAATACTGCTAGTAAAGGTAAAGGTTTCTCTTGCTTGAAAGCCAGTCGAATCCGACTCTAGGGTTGCGGTGCTCATTTCTGTTTCAAAGCCGAAGAGCCAGCGCTGTCCGAAGACGTTTCTGTGGTCATGTGGCCGGCATGACTAAACACCAAGGCGCACGGAATGCTGTTACCTTCTCACTGAAGTGGTACCTATTTATCTACTTGCAATTTCTTGCTTTCGAACTGCTAGGTTGGCAGGAGCTGGAACTAGAGACGGGAGCTCACTCCGTCATGCGGCACACTCGGGTCTTGAACTGCTGAACTACCGACCTTCCACAGCCTGCAGTTCAGCGTCTTAACCACTTGAGCCACCGCAGCTCCAATACTGCTAGTAGAGGATAGGAAAGACCTCAGCCTGAGACCCTGGAGAATGGCTGCCAGTCTGAGAGGCTGTGACTCAGTGGCAGAGCATCTGCTCGGCATGCAGAAGGTCCCAGGCTCAATTCCAGCCACCTCCAATACTGCTAGTCGGGAAATAGCCCTCAGCCTGAGACCCTGGAGAGCTGTGGCCAGTCAGAGGAGACAAGATTGACCTTGATGGACCACAAGTCTGACTGGATAGAAGGTAGCTGTGTGTTCTCCTGCGAAATGTTGCAAGTGGGCCGTAGCTCAGTGGTAGAGCATCTGCGTGGCATGCAAAAGGTCCCAGGTTCAAATCTCTGTTTTAAAGGACCTGGCAATAGGTGATGAGACTCTGGAGAGCCACTGCCAGCCTGAGCGGACAGTGCTGCTGCTGACCTTGCTGGACCAAGGGGCTGATTTGGTCTAAGGCAGCTTCATCTAGGGGCTCCCGTGTTGCAGTTCTGACCCCACCTCACAGGAAAAGTCCCTTTCCAAATTGCCTTCGTGTTCCATTTCAGTAACTAGTCGCTAATGGATTTTTCCTGTCATTTCAGACAGACCCATTTTGGTAAACGGCTGCTAGCGGAACTTATTTAAAGGTAAAGGTTCCCTTGCTCGAAAGCCAGTCGAGTCCGACTCTAGGGTTGCGGTGCTCATCTCCGTTTCCAAGCCGAAGAGCCAGCGCTGTCCGAAGACTTTTCCATGGTCACATGACTCAGTGTGACCGGCATGACTAAACACCAAGGCGCACGGAACGCTGTTACCTTCCCACCGAAGTGGTATCTATTTATCTACTTGCAATTTCTTGCTTTCGAACTGCTAGGTTGGCTGGAGCTGGAACTAGAGGCGGGAGCTCACTCCGTCATGTGGCAACCCGGGGCTCGAACTGCTGAACTACTGACCTTCCACAGCCTGCAGTT
>NW_015176046.1:58263-64662 GCF_001447785.1 Gekko japonicus | reverse complement strand
TCTAAGGCAGCTTCATCTAGGGGCTCCCGTGTTGCAGTTCTGACCCCACCTCACAGGAAAAGTCCCTTTCCAAATTGCCTTCGTGTTCCATTTCAGTAACTAGTCGCTAATGGATTTTTCCTGTCATTTCAGACAGACCCATTTTGGTAAACGGCTGCTAGCGGAACTTATTTAAAGGTAAAGGTTCCCTTGCTCGAAAGCCAGTCGAGTCTGACTCTAGGGTTGCGGTGCTCATCTCCATTTCCAAGCCGAAGAGCCAGCGCTGTCCGAAAACTTTTCCATGGTCACATGACTCAGTGTGACCGGCATGACTAAACACCAAGGCGCACGGAACGCTGTTACCTTCCCACCGAAGTGGTATCTATTTATCTACTTGCAATTTCTTGCTTTCGAACTACTAGGTTGGCTGGAGCTGGAACTAGAGGCGGGAGCTCACTCCGTCATGTGGCAACCCGGGGCTCGAACTGCTGAACTACTGACCTTCCACAGCCTGCAGTTCAGCGTCTTAACCACTTGAGCCATCGCAGCTGCTGGGAACTTATTTACCTGCTCATATAAACCCGCTTGCGTTGGGTTAGCAAAGCGTGGTTGAGCCACTTTTGAGGGAAATGGCTTTCTTCAATTTTCTACCCCTTCGTTGCACTTCTGAATCTCTGTGGTGTGTTGTTTAGAATGTCCAGAGCGCTTCCTGTAATGCTGGTTTTTCCCCTGCCCTTTTTCACCGTGCAATCTTCCTCTGACCTTTTTCTTTAACAGTCTCTGTTGAGCGCTGTAGCGTTAAACCAGTATAGCACTTCAGCTGGGTCAAGGCATCTCAATGGTGCCGCGATGGCACTGAAGTGCTATATTGGTTTAGCGCTATAGCACTCAACTTAGGCCGTGTTCACACAGAGAAGTTGCCGTGGTAAAGACACAAATGTCGGGCAGATTTCCAGTGCACGATCACACCGCAACATCTGAGAAGCGTGGCGCACCCGTGGCCAACCTGTGGCGTCCTTCCGAAGATATGCAGTAAAAAAGTACCTCGGAAAGTGCACTAGTATCTGGAAAACACAGGGCAGGGGCGGGCCTCTGATCATGGGAGCACTAGTATCCCGTGGCATCCGGGGCGCCCATCCACATCACATCGCAAACCGGATGTTTTTCGTAAGCGCATGCGCACAAATACATAATTGAAAGCAGTAGTGCTCCGCAGAACTGCGCATGCCCACCAACGTGAAACGCTTGCCGCGCCGCTTCTTTGCCACGCTGCAGCATCACTGTGTGATTGCCAGCTAACAGCCTAAGTGCAAAGCCTCGGGGCACCGTGTGATCAGGCTACCCCGTGTGATCAGGCTACCCCCCTTTTTTTTGCCCCGGGGCAAACACCCCCCCCCCCCCCCCGCGTTATCTGGCCCATGTGACCAGGGCCTTAGAAGAATTTTTTTTTTAAGTCAGAGGAAGATCGCACAGGGGGGGGAAAGCGGCACTCTTTGAAATGACCATGGCACTTCAGAGAGGGCTCATTAATGGAAGGAAATCTGCTGTAGGAAACCCCTGTCCCTGCATCACTTTACTCACCATCGGGCCAACATGAAATAACATCCGGTTCAAATCCGCACTCGCCCTTGAAGCCTGCTAGATGACCCTGGTTCAGTCCAGCCTCTCTCTCTGTCTCTCTGTTTCTCTGTCTGTCTGTCTGTCTGTCTGTCTCTCTCTCTCTCTTTCTCTCTCTCTTGCCTACTTCCCAGGTTTGTTGTGAGGATAAGAGAGGGGAGAATGTATCGCCATCCTGAGCTCTTTGAAAGAACGGTATGTGATAAAGATGTTATAGAGAGTGAGCGCCTGAATTGGCACCTTCCTGGGTTTTAGCTAGATGATGGCACCACAAAACCAGGCAGACTTGGCTACTGTTTGCTATCGGAAGCTAAAACAGACCCGGAGTGATGGCTCCTGCTCTCATTGTGGCATGTTTTGCCCCCCCCCCCCCCAAAAAAAAGGAAAATGCAGCCACGGATGCTAGTCAGAGGGGCAAATGCTTTGTTCCTCTTTTCAGTCTTCCTCCCTGAGTGTACTATTTATTTAATTTAGATATTTAGCTCCCAACTGGGGACCCCAAATGGCTTCCTCGAGTATCTTCTCCTCCATCGTATCCTTACAAGCCCATGAGGCAGGTGGGGCCGAGGGTGAGTGACTGGTCCACAGTCACTGTGACAGGCCTTCTCTGCCAACTGAGGGGATCCACACAGCCTCTTGTGATTTTGGGGGACAGGGTCTGTGTCAAACTGTAACCTTCCCCTTCGTTACAAGATGTAACTCTCTCACACCCACGCACAAGATTTCCCCCACCCCAGCAAGAAGCAGAGGAAATGTTCCCAGGACTGCTCATCATCAGAGACAGGCTTCACAGCGAAACTCCACACCCAAAATCTCTAGGGACTTCCCAACCCAAAGCTGGCAACCCCAGTGGGGTTCCAGCCAGTGTTCCCTCTAAGCTGAGTGAGTGTGAGCTAGCTCAGTTTTTTAGCCGCCAGCTCATGCGTTTTGTCTTCTCTCAGGAAGGAGGGCTCCAGAGAGCAAACTGACTGATGCAGTAGCCAAATGGCTCGCTCCCCACTTTCATGCCAGTCGCTCACCAAGTAGAATTTTTGCTCACAAGACTCCACAGCTTAGAGGGAGCTTTGGTTCCAGCTCAGCTCTGTAATGATCTTCAAATTTTGCTGCATTCTTCCCATAACCTGCCAAGTTTGGGGTTTGGTTTTGCCTGTTCTAACCAGAATCCGCTATGGTTTCACCCCCCCACCGCTCTGGCATGAGGGGAATGCCATTTTTACAACCAAAATTTGCCATGGGATAGAAAAGGCAGGGGGGTGGGGAGAAGTACCTTTCTGCCTTTCTCACAATCCAAGAACTCATGGGCCCTCAATGAAATCAATGAGCACTGGGCTTAGAACAGATAAAAGGAAGTACTTCTTCACCTGAAGAGTCATTAACATGTGGGATTCATTGCCGCAGGAAGTGGTGGTAGCTACAAGTATGGACGGCTTCAAGAGGGGATTAGATAAACATATGGAGCAGAGATCCATCAGTGGCTATGAGCCACAAGGTATTGATGGAACATTCTGTCTAGGGCAGGGATGCTCTGTATTCTTGGTGCTTGGGGGGCAACTGTTGGAGGGCTTCTGGTGTTCTGGTCCCCCAGGGGGAGGATTCAGTGCCTTTAAGAGCTGAAGACGCATCAGGATCTGCACCTACTGTGAGTACTGAGGAGGATACACAACCCTCTGAGTCAACTACAGGATGGTTTGCACCTGGAATTGAGCAGGCCATAAACAGCTCACCACCTGCATCTCCCCCACCTGTAAGTAGGCTTAGGGATCAGAGACATCAGGAGCTGGCTAGCCGACGAAAAGAAGCACGTTCAAGAGGGCGGAGACCCTTGAGCCCTGAGTTTTAACAGCAGCCAGGACCTCGCACAAAGGTGCTAATGAGTTAATGGGCCAGAGCACTATTTAGTAGGACCTCTGGCCATGAGCAATTTGTGCTGGCAACCTCATTCGTAGAACCAGAAGCTCTGCACCTTGATTCCTGTTTGACTCTGTGGTTTTTGGACTCGGCTTGTGTTTGGACTGCTCTGGCTCCTGACTTCTAGCTTTGAACCTGACCACACCCTCGGCTTTGCTCCCTGTACTCTGACCTCTGGTAATGTTTGACTATGGCTTTGTCTGGTGTTTTGGGACTTGTTTAATGCTCTGCTGACTGCGCTCCTGGCTGACCTTTGGACTTGTATTGTGACTCCCCCTGTCTGCCTGCCTCCCTGGCTCTACCGTGACAGGGGGCAACCATGGGAAGGCTCCTGGAGTTCTGGCCCTGCTGGTGGACCTCCTGATGGCCCCTGGGTTTTGGCCACTGTGTGACTGGATGGGCCACTGGCCTGTTCCAACATGGCTTCTCTTGTGTTCTTATGTTCTTAATTTTAACTCCAGCACTTCAAAACACCAGTCCATTTCTTCTTGCTCATGCCAGGGATTCTAGACAGGCCTGGTCCTGGATGAACCACCTCATAACAGGCCATACCAAAAAACTGTTGACAGAAATAATGGGAGGTAGTTTACTTTGGCCCAGGGAAAGGCTGAAAGACAGCCTAACAGTGCTAATGAGGGTTTCCAGGTCTCTTTCCCAGCAGAACAGCTGGTGAAAAGCTGCATAAGCCAACAGTGGTTTTGAGATTGGAGAAACATTCCTAAGATGCTGGTCCAAGCTTGACATCAGCATCCCAGAATGCAAGATTTCCTTGCATATCTGTCCTTACCGGCAACCTTCTGCTTTATAGCAAGGCTTCAGTGGGTCCAACCAATGGCAGGAAGTTTGATGGGCTTTCTGGGAGAAATTCTGCACTACACAACCTTCTTGGGGTGGTTGGGAAAAACACGCTTGTGCAAAGAGACTCCTGAAGGCTTGACCTATGCTCCACCACAGCAGCTTCACCAGGGCTATTTTTGGGCAGGAACACACAGGAACGGAGTTCCAGCTGGCTCCCGAGTTGGCCACGCCCAGCAGGAACTCATTAGCATAACAGGCCACACCTAAAAGCAGAAACTCATTAGGATTGGCTACATTAGGGGTGTGTGGCCTAACATGCAAAGTAGTTCCTGCTACAAAAAAGCCCTGGGTTTTGACAACAAACAAGGTAAACAGAATAAGAAGCAAAAGGTGCGTGTGGCTGGATGACCACACTTCTAGTAACATTGGGGTGCGGCCTAATGTGCTAATGAGCTGTGCTGTCAGGGGTGTGGCCTGATATGCAAATGAGTTTCTGCTGTTGGGTGTGGCCTATTAGGCTAATGAGTTCCTGCTGGGCTTTTTCTACAAAAAGAGCCCTGAGCTTCACTCATGTGAGCAGGGCCATCTGCAGGGCCTTCTCTGTTGCGGCCCCCTCATTATGGAAGGGACTGCCTGAGGAAGTCAGGAAAGCTCCCGTTCTCCTGGCTTTCCACAAACTGCGCAAAGCAGAATTATTCAAGAGAGCTTTTCTAGGCAGGCGATAGAGTTGCACTGTACAAAATGATTCACAAAGTCACTTGGGTAAATGATTAGGCACTGTGGTCTACACTAGTGCATATAGCGTGCTGTGAGTAGGATCCCGCTATGGAATTTTGCATCGTTTAATGTCTCACGTTAATCCTTCTGCTTTACTTCAGTTCTGTTTTTAGATTTCTGGTTGGTTCTATGAGCCAGTGCTCCCTATAAGCTGCGGAGTCTTGTGAGCACAAATTCTACTTTTGTGAGCTCCTGGCATTAAAGTTGTGAATGAGCAATTCGGCTGCTGCATAAATCAGTTTGCTCTGGAGCCCTCCTTCCTGAGCTAAGACAAAAATGCGTGAGCCGAAGGCTAAGAAACTGTGGGCTAGCTCACAGTAACTCAGCTTACAGGGAACACTGTCCATGACTCTAATTCCTATTGCATCCTTTATTGAATGTCCCATCTGATTGATTCTGTCGACTGACTCGGTGCAATCCAACTTGTGTCCCAGTGAGAAAGGCGAACTAGAAATAGCGTAAATAAAAAATGGACGTACTTGCTCAGAAATACTCCCAAATGCGTGACTGGCACTTATCGGCTTGCTCCCTGCCACCTTCCCACTATGTAGAGTTACCGGAAAATTTCCATTTTTATGTAAGAATCGCAGTGAAATAAACATAAGAACATAAGAGAAGCCAATGTTGGATCAGGCCAATGGCCCATCCAGTCCAACACTCTGGGTCACACAGTGGCCAGAAATACCAGGTGCCATCAGGAGGTCCAGCAGTTGGGCCAGGACATTAGAAGCCCTCCCACTGTTGACCCCCCCCCCCAAGCACCAAGAAGACAGAGCATCACTTGCCCCAGAGTCCCTATCTATACCTTGTGGCTAAAAGCCACTGATGGACCTCTGCTCCATGTGTTTATCCATTTCCCTCTTGAAGCCGTCCATGCTTGTAGCCACCACCACCTCCTGTGGCAGTGAATTCCATGTGTTAATCACTCTTTGGGTGAAGAAGGACTTCCTTTTATCTGTTCTAATCTGACCGCTTAGCAATTTCATTGAGTGCCCACGAGTTCTTGTATTGTGAGAAAGGGAGAAAAGTACCTCTTTCTTTACCTGCTCTATCCCATGCATAATCTTATAAACCTCGATCATGTCACCCCTCAGCCGTCGTTTCTCCGAGCTAAAGAGCCCCAAGCGCTTTAACCTTTCTTCATAGGGAAAGTGTTCCTACCCTTTGATCATTCTAGGCTGCTGCCACACACGCTAAGTAATCCACTTTAAATCCACTTTCAGTGCACTTTCAAAGTGGAGTTTTACTGTGTGAACTGGCAAAATCCACTTTGAAAGTGCACTAAAAGTGGATTTAAAGTGGATTACTTAGTGTGTGTGG
>NW_015176046.1:25218-57177 GCF_001447785.1 Gekko japonicus | reverse complement strand
GAATGTATTCAATTTTTAACTGAAAAGAATGAATCGGGGAAGACCAGCCGTGAAAACGGCTGGAATGAAAAGACTCACGATGGCCGTGTGTGTGTGGGGGGGGGGGGAATAGAAAGGGAGAAGGGAGTTATTTGTACCTTCCTCTCATTCCCCCAAGAGGACAGTTCTGCTGATAGCAGTATGAGAACGAGCAGCTTAGGCCAGAGACCATCTGAGCCCTTTAAGCCATTTTCCATTAAGAAAATGAGCCACTCCGCGGGCATCGTACGACATTAGTACTCAATGGGCACACTAATTGATTTAAAGCTGCCGCGGCCCGTGCCAAGTTAGGTGAGCTGCAGGATGCCGGCTGGCCGGCTGAGAGCCTCAAACTGTACTGGGAAGGCTTCCCTCTCTGCCAGCGAGAGCGACGTTTGTTCCACGTATGCCGCCCTAGGAATCCTGACTTTTCTAGCCTGAGGATAATACGGGTCCCCCCGCCCTTTTTTGCAAAATCCAAACGCAAAATTTCACAGCGTAGGAATTTGCCTTTCCAATGTAACATGCAAAAAATGCAAATGCAAAAGTTCACAGCGTAGGAATTTGCCTTTCCAATGTGAAGCTTCACCTGGGGGCTCGTCCCCATTTCTGCGTTGTTTTGATTTCGGAAGGCATCAAAGAGAAAGACCCGCATGGGTCTGTTTACTTCTGAGTTACCCGTATTGGTTTTAGCAGCATGTTGTAGCCAATCTTGGAAGCTGAGCAGGGTGGGTACTTGGATGGGAGACGACCCAGGAAGACTCTCCAGAGGAAGGCAATGGCAAACTACCTCTGCATCTCACTTGCCTTAAAAGCCCCTGGCTGGGTTAGAACATGAGAACAGAAGAGAAGCCAATATCAGGGCTCTTTTTGTAGAAAAAGCCCAGCAGGAACTCATTAGCATAATAGGCCACACCCAACAGCAGGAACTCATTAGCATATTGGGCCACACCCCTGACAGTACAGCTCATTAGCACATTAGGCCGCACCCACATGTTACCAGAAGTGTGGTCATCCAGCCACACCCACCTTTTGCTTGTTATTCTGTTTACCTTGTTTGTTGTCCAAACCCAGGGCCTTTTTTTGTAGCAGGAACTCCTTTGCATGTTAGGCCACACACCCCTAATGTAGCCAGTCCTAATGAGTTTCTGCTGTTGGGTGTGGCCTGTTATGCTAATGGGTTCCTGCTGGGCGTGGCCAACTCGGGAGCCAGCCGGAACTCCGTTCCTGTGCGTTCCTGCCCAAAAATAGCCCTGCCAATGTTGCATCAGGCCAGTGGCCCATCCAGTCCAACACTCTGTCACACAGTTGCCAAAAATACCAGTCCCATCAGGAGGTCCACCAGTGGGGCCGGGACACTAGCCATAAGTTGGTTGCCATAAGTTGGTTGCACCTTGACAGCCCATACATCTCACCGTATTGGTTTTAAATCAATTAAACTGTCCTGTCTTCCCCCAAAGCATCCTAGGGACTAAAGTTTGGTATATGTGCTACAAATTCTTTGTTAGTAGATGAACAGGTCCTGGGGATGTCTGGGAAGAAGAAAAGCTGTTGTTACACTAGCTTTAGGTTTATAGTCAGGATTGTCAGTTCTGGGCTGGGAAATCCCGGGAGATTTTGGGGGGTGAAGCTTGAAGAGGGCGGGTTTTGGGGTTAAGATGCTGAATTGCAGGCTGTAAAAGGTTGGTAGTTCAGCAGTTCGAGACCCGAGTGTGCCGCATGATGGAGTGAGCTCGCATCTCTAGTTCCAGCTCCTGCCAACCTAGCAGTTTGAAAGCAAGAAATTGCAAGTAGATAAATAGGTACCACTTCGGTGGGAAGGTAACAGCGTTCTGTGCGCCTTGGTGTTTAGTCATGCCGGCCACATGACCACGGAAATGTCTTTGGACAGCGCTGGCTCTTCGGCTTTGAAACAGAGATGAGCACCGCAAGCCTAGAGTCGGATTCGACTGGCTTTCGAGCAAGGGAACCTTTACCTTTACTTTAATGCCATAGGAGCCCATCCTCCAAAGCAGCCATTTGGTCCAAGGGAACTGATCTTGGTTGTAATGGCAGGAGATTCCCAGGTAACACTTGGAGGTATACCTTTTACATGTAAAGGGGTCTGAACCGGTGTTCCCCCTAAGCTGAGTGAGTGTAAGCTAGCTCACAGTTTTTTAGCCTCCAGCTCCCACATTCTTGTCTTATCTCAGGAAGGGTGGCTCCAGAGCAAGCTAATTCATGCAGCAGCCCAATCGCTCGCTCACAACTGTAATGCCAGTACCTCACAAAGTAGCATTTTGGCTCACAAGACTCCACAGCTTAGAGGGAGCATTGGTCTGAACCTGGCAAGTGTGTAATTAGTATGGAAAGGCAAGTTTCTGTTTATTGGTCCGGACATTTCTGTGCTGATTTTTTTCTCCCCGAAACACAAAACGAGCCATTTAAACAAGACAGTCTGGGTATCCGTCTGGCAGGCGTCTCCATCTGGCGCACCAATTTCCATTTCATTCCAATGATCCCGTTTCCTCATTAGGCGTTTAATCAGGAGCATCTCGCCTCATGGTCAAACCCTCTGCAGCAAGAGGTTAGACGTTGACAGACTGGAGCCGTTCAGCAGAAACTCTTTCCAAAGAAATAATGGTACTGGCAGGGTTCTCTGATTTTTTTTAAAAAAAAAAGGAAAGGAAAGAAAGATCTGGAACAGATGCAACGTGAGCAAGAAACGGGGAGGAGATATTCCCGGATTTGCAATCCAGAGGTTGGGCACTGGGAGAAAGAGAGCAAGGAACAAAGTCGTTCTGATTCTTTGCCAAAGTGCTGCCTCCGTTGCCATCGATTTCAGCGCTCAGAGCAGCAGGAGGAAAGGAGAAGACTGTCAATCAGTGATTCATCCTCCTAATAACACCTGATGGCAAAGAGCTACCTGTTTCCTGGAGACTGCCTGCTGGGTAGGAGGGGAGGGGAGGGCTGTTGTCATCTGGAGTGGCCCTTTTAGGAGGATACAGCAGGCGTTCACAGACCCCACCCCCGCTGCACAACCTGAGGGTTGCATAAAGTGTAGGGCTCCTGTAGTGGAGGGTTGGGTTGCCAGCTAAAGGTAAAGGCTTCCCTTGCTCGAACGCCAGTCGAATCCGACTCTAGGGGGCGGTGCTCATCTCTACACCAGCCACTTTGGTGTGGTGGTAAAGTGCGCGCGGACTCAAATCTGGGTTTGATTCCCCACTCCTCCACTTTCACCTGCTGGATGACCTCGGGCAAGCCGTAGTTCTCAGCCCGACCTACCTCACAGGGTGTCTGTTGTGGGGAGGGGGAGGGAAGCAGATTGTAAGCCGCTCTGAGACACCTTTGGGTAGAGAAGGGTGGGGTATAAATCCAATCTCTTCTTCTCTTCTGTTTCCAAGCCAAAGAGCCAGCACTGTCCGAAGATGTTTCCGTGGTCACGTGGCTGGCACAACTAAATGACGAGGCACTTGGAACGCTGTCACCTTCCCACCAAAGCAGTACCTATTTATCTACTTGCAATTTCTTGCTTTCAAACTGCTAGGTTGGCAGGAGCTGGAACTAGAGACGGGAGCTCACTTCGTCATGCAGCACTAGGGTCTCGAACTGCCAAACTACCAACCTTCCTCAGCCTGCAGCTCAGCGTCTTATCCTCTGAGCCACCGCAGCCACAGCTGTGTTGCCAGCTATGGGTTGGGAAATGCCTGGGGATTTTGGAGGTGAAGCCTGGGATGGGTGGGGATTGGGGAGGGACCTCTGCTCAGTGCAATGCCATAGAGCCCACCTTCCAAAGCAGCTGTTTCCCATAAGAACATAAGAGACGCCAATGTTGGATCAGGCCAAAGGCCCCTCCAGTCCAACACTCTGTGTCACACAGTGGCAAGAAATACCAGGTGCCATCAGGAGGTCCACCAGTGGGGCCAGGACACTAGAAGCCCTCCCACTGTTGACCCCCCCCAAGCACCAAGATGACAGAGCATCACTTGCCCCAGAGCCCCTATCTATACCTTGTGGCTAATAGCCACTGATGGACCTCTGCTCAAGGGGAACTATACTTGGTTGCCTGGAGATCAATAGTAATAGCATGAGACCCTAGTGTAGGGTTAGGAGAGTGAGCTGTGACTGAGCCGGGGGCTAGAAAGATTCATGGAGAAGAGACCCATGAATGGCTACCAACCATGGTGACTCAAGGGAGCCGATTAGGGGGCAGAGCAGTGCCTATTCTGTTATATGCTGATGATACAGCAATTGTCTCTGTTACTAAAGTAGGTCTCCAACCATATCTGAGGGCTTTTGAGAAATATTGTAGTAACAATCAACTTCAAATTAACTATTCTAAATCCAAAGTAATGTTTTTTTCTAAAAAATGGGTCCCTCTTAGCTGGTATATTGGCAAGACGTTAATCCAGCAAGTCAAGAGTTATAAATACTTGGGTGTCACGTTTAATTTTAATCTCCAATGGGCAACTCATAGAAGAAGGTCTATCAGTTTGGGGAAACTATCTTCCAACCAACTGAAATCTTTTTTTTTCCTCCAAAGGAAACCAATTTGTGCCTGCCGCCATTAAAGTTTTTAATACTAAAATTTTAGCCCAAGTTCTCTATGGTGTTCCTATATGGTTCAGTGCTTTTAACTGTGAAGTTGAATCAATTCAATCATCCTTTTTTAGACAAATTATGGGTTTCCCAAACTGTGTTTCTTACCATGCATTGTGCTCTGAATTAGGACTTAATTTGATTGAAACCAAGACATGGGTGTTAACGGTCCGTTACTGGCTTAAATTGTATTTTAACATGGATGATGGTTCGCTTTTGTCCTTTTTGTTAAAGGAAATTCATAGTACCTCTTGGGACTTGAATATTCGATCCAAATAACTTCTTTGGGCCTCTCCTTGGAGGAGTTAGCTTTCTCCTCTGAAGTGTATATTTTTAATACAATCAAACAGAGGCTTTTAGATATTGAGTTTCAAAAACTGCAGCCCTTTCACCCCCCTGTCTGCTCTTCAGCTTCATTAAATCTTAAGAATGATGTGGGGTGTATTCCCCAGTATCTGTATAATTTGGATAGTCCTTGCCATCGAAGAGCTTTTTCCCTTGCTCGAGTAAATGCCTTCCCATCAAAACTACTGTATGGTAGGTTTCATAATATTCCTAAGTACGAACGGAGATGTGACTATGGTTCAAGCTCTCTTGATTCAATTGATCACATACTGCTAGACTGTTCGTTGCATGTATCTGCTAGGGAAAAATGGTTAAACTCTTGGTTGCATGGTAAATATCACCTTTCTAATGAAAGAAAATGTCAAATTCTATTGAATGATACAACAGCAGAGATTACAGTGGCAGTGGCTAATTTTTTAGTCGATGTGATAAGAGTGAAAAATTTGGGAAACTCCGTTTCATGATTTTATAATTATTTCAGTTTTTTAGTTGACTGTGTCATCTTCTGTTTCTGAATTTAATGCTATATATGCTATTAAAGGTTTATTGATTGATTGATTGATTGACTCAAGGGAGCCATCTACAGAGGTAGCAGACCTCTGAGTTTGAGGAGGCAGCATCGGGGGAAGGCCTCAACCTCTTTGCCCTGTTATTTTGGCCCTTCAGGACAACTGGTTCTTTGGTTTGCTTAGTTTGATGTATACCCTGCCTTTCTCTGACCCAAAGCCGCTTACATCATTCTCCAGTCCTCCATTGTATCCTCACAGCAACCCTGTGAGGTAGGTAAGGTTGAGGGTATGTCGCTGGCCTGTGGTTGCCCAACAAGCTTCCATGACAAAGCAGAGAATCGAAACTGGGTTGCCCAGATCCTAAGCCGTCAATTGAATGACTACACCACACTTGTTTGCAAATGGATGAAACAGGATGCTGGACTAGATGGACCACTGGTCTGATCCAGCAGGCTTTCCTTGTTCTTATGCCAGTTCGGTGTATTGGTTAAGTGTGCGGACTCTAATCTGGGAGAACCAGGTTTGAATCCCCACTCCTCCACTTGCAGCTGCTGGATGACCTTGGGCAAGCCATAGTTGTGTCAGAGCTGTCCTTGAAAGAGCCATTTCTGTCAGAGCTCTCTCAGCCCCACCTACCTCCCAGGGTGTCTGTTGTGGGGTGGGGAGGGGAAGGGAAGGGAAAGGCGATTGTAAGCTGCTCTGAGACTCTGAGTGAAGGGTGGGGTATAAATCTAATCTCTTTTTCTTCTTCTTATGAGTCAAGAATCTCTCCAGTTCGAATCTTGCTTTGTGCTATGAATTTAGTAGGGTGGCTTCAGGCATGCAAATCTCTCTCTCAACCTGAGTTGTTAATCCTGAGCTACCTTATATGGCTGCTGGAAGGATGATCTTGCAGTATATAAAGTGGAACGTGTGAAAGTTCTATGCAGATATATTGTTCTTAGATTACATGATGCGACACACCACAAAGAGAGCTTTCAGCACCAAACCCACAATCACTCCTAATGATGTTTTTCAGTGGTTGTATTTGACATTATTTATTCCTTCAAAATATTTATGTGCTCACCTTGTTCCCGAGTATCATGGTTGGTTGCTGGAGTCCTAGCGTAGGAAACCAACTGGTCCAAATCCCCGCCCAATGGGGGAAGTCCAGGACTAGAGCATTCCTGACAGGTAGCTATCCAGCCTGAAAGACCTCCCGTGAAGAAGTTCCGTTACTGAACCACTATTACCACTAGGAAATTTCCTCCTAACATTCAGCCAAAATCTGCCTTCCTGTAACTGAAGTCTATTAAATTGAGCCTTGCCGTCTGGATGAGAGCAAGGCTTTGCCCTTTACCATGGGACAGCCCTTCAGGTATTTGGAGAGGGTGATCATGTCTCTTCTCAGTCTTCTGTTCTTCAGGCTAAACATACCCAGTTCCTTCCCTCCTCAACTTGTTTTTCATCCTGGCAAATATCTTCTTCGTCCTCCTCTGAACCCACGACAATGAGTGATGTCTGTGCATCTATGAATCAACCGTGTACATCATCCTGTTATTGTAACTGAAGGCATCGTTTCTCAGCTTTTCTCACTCCTCTGCCCCAGGGTTGGACTAGTTAACTGGTTGACTGCTGTGAAAAATCAAATCTGCATGTTTGTTTTTCTTTCCGCAACATGCTTGCAGTGGCCCATGGTCCTTCCATCTCCAATTATGCATGTGATCAGGCCTGATTCAGATCAATTTTGATCAGACTGGACCTCCCATGATGTGTGGTGTGGTCTGAATGGATCCGGGGGGGGGGGGATGCCTCCGATCTGGTTTCCAGCAACCCTCTTCCTTGTATGAAGACATAGAATCATAGAATGTTAGAGTTGGAAGGGACCTTGCAGGTCATCTAGTCCAATTCCCTGCACTCTGCAGGAGCATAGCCAAAAGATAGCCCTACAACATACCCAAAAGATGGTCATCCAGCCTTCACTTGAAAACATCCAGTGAAGGAGCATCCACCACCTCCCGAGGCAGACTGTTCTACTGCTCAACCACTCTTACAGTTAGGAAGTTTCTCCTGATATTTAGCCGGTATCGACTCCCTTGCAATTTCCACTCATTAGATCTAGTCTTGCAATCCAGAGCAAGAGAGAATAGATCTGCTCCATCTTCTACATGACAGCCCTTCAAATACTTGAAGACTGCAACCATGTCCCCTCTAAGCCTTCTCTTTCCCAAGCTGAACATACCCAACTCTTCCAGCCTTTCCTCATAAGACTTGGATTCCAACCCTCTCACCATCCTGGTTGCCCTCTTCTGAACATGCTTGAGCTGGTCAACATCCTTCCTACAGTGTGGTGCCCAAAACTGGACACAGTACTCCAGGTGAGGCCTGACCATAGCAGAATAGAGCAGAACTTACCACCTCCCGTGATCTGGACACAATGCTTCTGTTAATGCATCCTAAAATTGCATTAGCTTGTTGTATGTACACAGAACCACAACTCTGGTTATATCTGTTATGTGCCATTGAGTCTCTTCTGACTTCAGGCAACCCTATGAATTAATGACCTCCAAAACATCCTATTGTTTATGGCCTTGCTCAGATCTTGCAAACGGAGGACCTTGGTGGCTTCCTTGATGGAGTCCGTCCATCTGCTGGGTCTTCCTCTTTTCCTGCCGCTTCGACTTTTCCTAGCATTGTTGTCTTTTCCAGTGAGTCTTCTTTCCACGTGACGTGACCAAAGTTCGATAGCCTCAATTTAGTCATTTTCTAGGCTAGATACATCCTCAGCAATTAAGAAATTTTCTAACCACCACCCAGACTCTTCAATTTTAATTAAGCTTTAGGTAAGGCCTCCTAAGACTAAACACTGACGTGTATTCCCATCACGACTGAAGATTGTCTGCTGTCGAGAAGGTGGGCCGCCATTTGCATTGCTGGAGTCGATCTAATATCATAACCGTGTTGGCAATTCTGGGAGTGTTTCGATATTTTCGTCCTCTTTTTAATTTGTCTCTGCTCTGGCGGAAATTGTTCAGATGTGATCTGTCTACTGAGAGTCTGGCTTTATTTGTTTGATTTATTAAAGCGATGTATGGTCTCTTGTAACTAATTGTTTTCCCGGTAATTATCGGCTATTCCCCAAAGAGCTATTAATTGGAGTTTTCAAGGATGGCTTTAAATAATAAAAAAAAGCCAATATGCTCGATAAAGCGCTGGGATGTCAACGAGGCGCTGCTTGAAGTGCTGTTTTCTGATCAGCTGTTTCTGCTGGACGTTCTGCCTTCCTGTCAACTTGCCATTTTAGTCAGGATTGGAAGAGATGCAGATAATGCGCTCGGTTGTTTCTTGAGGATTGGTGACAGATGTTAGCGGCATCTTCGGTTGCTTGGCAACTGGGCTTTTTTTGATTTACTTCTGTAAATACTTTGGAGCAATCCACCCATCTTGAAGGGCAGTCATTAATCCTTCATCCTGGAGCTGGCGTGCCAGCGAGGGCATGGGAGATTGTGTATCGCACGGTTCTGGCAGGCCCCCAACATTGAGGGGCATCAATCTGCACACCCATAGCGTTTATAACCCGCTAGATGCTGGAAAGTCCAGCGGCAGTATGGAGTTATAGATGGCTGAACTCTCCCCTCTGGAGTTGGCCCAAATCGTTCCTATTGCTTCCGTGGCTATCAATTTACAGGGAAGTGACTTGGCACCATTTTGGAGCATTTAAGAACATAAGAACATAAGAGACGCCAATGTTGGATCAGGCCAAAGGCCCATCCAGTCCAACACTCTGTGTCACACAGTGGCCAGAAATACCAGGTGCCATCAGGAGGTCCACCAGTGGGGCCAGGACATTAGAAGCCCTCCCACTGTTGGACCCCCCCAAGCACCAAGAAGACAGAGCATCACTTGCCCCAGAGTCCCTATCTATACCTTGTGGCTAATAGCCACTGATGGACCTCTGCTCCATATGCTATCTAATTCCCTTTTGAAGCCGTCCAGGCTTGTAGCCACCACCACTTCCTGTGGCATTTGTCTGCGAGACTGAGACTGTGGTTTCTGCAAGGGTAGGCTTTTCTGGCCCGGACAGGGATGACCGGGCTAGCCCGATCTCATCAGACCTTGAAAGCTAAGCAGGGTTGTCCCTGGTTAGTACTTGGATCGGAGACCGTCAAGGAAGCCCAGGGTCCGCTACACAGAGGAAGGCAATGCCAAACCATCTATGTTTATCTCTGACCTGACTTGGATGGCTCAGGCCAGCCTGATCTCATGTGGCTTTGAAAGCTAAGCAGGATTGGCCCTGGGTAGCACTTGGGTGGAAGACCACCGGGGAAGTCCAGGGTCACTATGCAGAACTGGAGCAGACCACCGGGGAAGTCCAGGGTCACTATGCATATGGAGCAGAGGTCCATTGGTGGCTATTAGCCACAAGGTATAGAGAGGGACTCTGGGGCAAGTGATGTTCTGTCTTCTTGGTGCTTGGGGGGGTCAACAGTGGGAGGGCTTCTAATGTCCTGGCCCCACTGGTGGACCTCCTGATGGCACCTGGAGAAACAGATGGAGCAGAGGACCATCAGTGGCTATTAGCCACAAGGTATAGATAGGGACTCTGGGGCAAGTGATGCTCTTTCATCTTGGTGCTTGGGGGGGTCAACAGTGGGAGGGCTCCTAGTGTCCTGGCCCCACTGGTGGACCTCCTGATGGCACCTGGTATTTCTGGCCACTGGGTGATACAGTGTTGGACTGGATGGGCCTTTGGCCTGATCCAACATTGGCATCTCTTATGTTCTTATGTTCTTAAGTAGGCAATGGCAAACCACCTCTGAACGTCTCTTGCCCTGAGGGGTCCATGAAAGGTCGCCAGAAATCAGCCATGACTTGATGGCACTTTCTACCACCAGGCTTTTCTGAATGGTTAGTTTGTAACCTAGCATGAAAGCGCATGGTTCCCATGTTAAGTGTGCACCGGCTGGTTGCACATGCTGCTGAGCTAGGGCTCGAAAGACCAGGATGTTGAGCCTCCTTCCCCCTTCTGTGCACTTTGTTTAACTGTTCCACATCTTGCACAATACCATGGTTCTCCCTTCCACCCCCATATTTTCAGAACATAAGACATGCCCATCTGGCCCAGCATCCTGTCTCACACAGTGGCCAACTAGTTTCTCTGGAGGGCCAACGACAGGACATAGAGGCCAAGGCCTTCTCCTGATGTTGCCTCCTGTCTCTGGGATCCAGAGGATTAAGGCTGATGGTTGATGTCATGGCAGCTGTTAACTGTGCAAGGAGCCAGTTTGGTGTAGTGGTTAAGTGCGCGGACTCTAATCTGGGAGAACCGGGTTTGATTCCCCACTCCTCCACTTGCACCTGGCTGGATGGCCCTGGGCAAGCCGTAGCTCTGATAAGAGCTGTTCTTGAAAAAGAGCAGTTTCTGTCAAGAGCTCTCTCAGCCCCACCCACCTCACAGGGTTTCTGTGGTGGGGAGAGGAAGGGAAAGGAGTTTGTAAGCCGCTCTGAGACACCTTTGGGTAGTGAAGGGCGGGGTATAAATCCAATCTCTTATTATTATTATTGCTGTTTTAGGGGAGGGGCTTGCTCCCAGGTGGAAGACAGATCACGGTCAGTTATCTCCCCATCACCCTCAACTTTCCAATGGTCACTCCCCCGCCGGCACCTATGGTTGCCAGCCTCCAGGTGGGGGCTGGAGATCTCCTGGAATTACAACTGATCTCCAGACTACATAGATAGTGTATCTACCTACCTGCTTACCTACTTACCTACCTACCTATCATCATCATCTATCGTCATTTATTTATTTATTTATTTAATTTAAACATTTATTCTACTTCTCGTGGACAGGGCCGGCTCCAGCTTATTTTGCACCCTAGGCGAGGATCCCTTCTGCCCCCCCCCCCGTGCGCCCACCAATTTTCAAAAATAAATGCATTTTAGGAAGAATGAAAAACACAAATAATCAAGAAACTCCCAGAGTATGGGGCTGGGTGCAGTTTGGTGTCTCTAAGGGCCGTCCCGGTCTAGGCGATCGCCTAGTTCGCCTAGTTCATGAACCGGCCCTGCTCGTGGAGAAACAGACTGCTTTGGAAGGTGGACTGTATGGCATGGTCCCTTACTGACGTCCCTCGCCTCCCTAAAGCCCGTCCTCCTAGGCTCCACCTTCAAATCTCCAGGTATGTCTGATCCCGGAATTGGCAACCCTACCTGCACCAGTGCAGAACGAGGGAAACAGAGATGAGGCGAAGGACGCTTCTGAATTCCTCCCTGAACTCTGGAGCTCAGAGGTAGCTGGTTGTCTTTCAGTAGCAGAACTGATGCGTTCTGAAAACAGCTGCTGGAGAAGAATCCAGATGCATTCATAACACGCAATCAGAGCAAGGTTGAGTCTCTGTGTGTGTGTGTGTGTGTGTAAGTATGCAGATCAGTATGCCATATGCATGGGGAAGGGGGAGGGGGAGGAGAGGTAAATGAACTGAAAGCCGGGCAGCCTGCCCACTCCAATTCCAGAAATGATTTTATTATTATTTTTTGCAAATTCTCCTTCTTACACTGGAATTCCAAAGAAGCAGGACACAGGAGACACCTCCCAGAACAACAAATGGATGGAGCTGGGGTGATCTCTATGCTATTTAAGGCGCGTTGGGACATTTAGGATGTTAAAAAGTAGGAAATATGGTGTGTGTTTTTCCCCTCCCCTCTTTTAAACATGCCCCAAAGTAGCGAATGATATTTAAAAGCCAGTGAAACACCAGAGAAACGGGAAATCTAAAAGTGCCCTAAGCTAGAGAAGGGTGTTTCTCTTTTCCCCTTTCTTTTAATTACTAGTAAACAGCTTGGACAGTAACCTCTGTGCCCTCTCCCACCCCAGCTGACAGGCACTGATGAATTGCTAGACGAAAACCGAAGCTGCCGATTCTTGGGGGGGGGTACAGGTGGGGAGGGGGGGACAAGCGGCGGCGGCGGCGGAGGAGGAGGAGGAGGAGGAGGAGGAAAGCAAAGAAATGTGGAACAAATGACATTTGTTTAAAGCTGCGCGTGCGAAGATTAATGATGGGAGTTAAAGACTGTAAAGCCAACCTGGTTTTAAGTGTGATATTAATGGAACCTATTTCCCAGCCGTCTCCTCCAGGAACACTTCTGGAAGTACAGCATTTGGGGGGGGGGGGGAAGAAATCACTTTGCAGTAATAACAGTTATTTATATCGGAGAGCGGCATTGGATATCGCAAAAATGTGGGGTTTCAAGGTAATAGCCGGGCCTTCGCAATCATCGTCGCCCAGTTAAAAGGCCATTTCTAGGATGGTGAATGGGAGGGCGGGCGGAGAGAGATAGGCAGGCGGTAAATAAAAAACGTCCCCCTCCTTATTACGCATTTCCCCCCCTAATCTGATTGTATTAAAATGACACAAAAGCCTTGGCTGAGACGAGAGAGAAACTGATAATTGTCATGGGAGCGATTGACGAGAAACCAAAAGGATGGGTTGGGGGGGAGGGGAATGATACAGCCCAGTCCATTCTTTGAAGAAAATGCATCCGAGTCGCTCACTGGCTTCTATGGGGCGTTCATTTCCCTTCTTGGGAAGGGAACTTGAGAAAGGGCAGACCTGGCTAAATAGTCTCTAGGCCTGCCAACCTCCAGGTGGAACCTGGAGATCTCCCACGATTAAAAGTCGTCTCCAGATGACCAAGATCAGTTTCCCTGGAGAAAATGGTTGCTTTGGAGGGTAGACTCTATGGCAGGGGTGGCCGAACTTGCTTAACCTAAGAGCCACATAGAATAAACATCAGATGTCCGAGAGCCGCAGGAGGTGAACAAATGTTATACACGTTTTTACTGAAAAGTATGCCAATTAGCTTTGTATTAACATTAAATGAGGCTGCCAAAAATAAAAACAAAAGGGGTAAAAACCGATATTGCTAATGCTATTTATTTGTTTGCTAATGATGTTTATTTGTGTAAGAGAGAGAAAGTGAGAGAAACATGGAAAGAAAGAATGAAAGAGGGGGGGGGGGAGAGAGAGCAAATAGATGGCGAGGGAGGGGGAAGGAAGGAAGATAGAAAAAGGGAAAGAAAGATGGAAAGAAAGGAAATAGAGGGGGGAGGGAGGAAAGAAGGGGGGAGAGACAGAGAAACAAAGAAAGCAAATAGATGTGGGAGGGAAGGGGAGGAACGAAGGAAGGAAGAGAGACAGAAAGAAAGAGAGAGAGAGAGAGAAAGTAACAAAGAAAGCAAATACATGGGGAGGTTGCCAGGAGCCACACAATATGTGTGAAAGAAGAGAAGAGATTGGATTTATACCCCGCCCATCACTACCCAAGGGAGTCTCAGAGCAGCTTACAATCTCCTTTCCCTTCCTCTCCCCACAACAGAAACCCCGTGAGGTAGGTGGGGCTGAGAGAGCTCTAACAGAAACTGCTCTTTTTTCAAGAACAGCTCATATCAGAAGTACGGCTTGCCCAAGGTCATCCAGCAGGTGCAGGTGGAGGAGTGGGGAATCAAACACGGTTCTCCCAGGTTAGAGTCCGCGTACTTAACCACTACAGCAAACTGGCTCTCTCTGAAAGAGCCACATCACAGTTTGGCAACTCTTGCTCTATGGCCTTCTAAACTTCTGGGGTCCCTCTGAAAGCTCTACCCCCCAATTCTCCAGGTATTTTCTATCCCAGAGCCGGCAACCCTAATAATCTCCTATGGTAGATTGGATCGAGTGCTGTGGGTTTATCACGTTCCATGTAGGCACAGAAAAGGACAAGGTGTGTCGTTAGGCACAAAATTCACTTGGCTTAGAGCATCCATCTTCATCTTTTTTTTAAATTGAGGTTTCTAGTCCATAGGGCAGTGGATATAGGTTGGGAAATGTGTAGGGAGCACGCCTGCTGACATCTCAGAAGCCCAGAGAGACTCTGGAATAGGTTTTCCGTGGCCACGTGGGAAAAAACCCTCGCCCATCCCCGAGACAAGCAAAAGTAAAATAAGATATCCAGAATCATAACATGCAGTGAATACATTTGGATACAGAAATAAACCTGCAAATCTGTTTGATTTGCATACTTCGTGCGGCTTGCAGAATTGAGCTGCTGTTGGCACAGAATTTGGAATTTTTCCCTCAAAAAACCCAAAAACAACAAGTGAGCATACATATAGCTTAAATAGGCATCTGCTTCTTTTGATCATTAATGAGAGACTGCATGGTTTATACCAGGCTACATTCTGATATGCAAGCAATTGCCAGACACGCAGAGGTCATTTCGGGGGGGAACGCAGTTCCCCCGGGTAAGGTGCAGGGGGGCGGGGCACATGACGAAGCCCCGCCCCCTGCTTCCGGCCGCCCCGCTTCCGGCCCTCATTCAGCCAGAAGGAGGCGGGAGAAGAGGGAGGGTAAGTTGCTTCCTCCCTGCCTCTCCCCACCCCTGCCTGCCTGGGGCCAGGGAGGGCCTTCGCGGGGCTTCCTCGCACTCCCGCCGGCCTTGCAGGTCCACCGCCGGGCCCCTGATGTCAGGGGGTGTGGCATATGCTAATGAGTTATGCTAATGAGTTCCCCTAGCTCTTTTTCTACGAAATGACCCCTGCAGACACGGATATGACAATGGTACAACGTGAGAGCGGAAGTCTTCCACTTTTTCAGACCCTGGCTTCACCTCAACCTCAGTCACGGGATTCAGGGTTTGTTTGCGGGAGGCCGTGCTGTCCGTGTCCCACCTGGGATTCCCAGCTCCAGCCTGGGAACTTCCTGGAGAGGTGCGAGGAGTGCCTGGGATGGGTGGAATTTGGGGAGGGGCGGGACCTAGTGCGAATGTGGTGCAATGGAGTCCACCCTTTGAAGCTGCTATTTCTTCGAGGGGGACTGGTTTCAATAGTCTGGAGCAGAGGTCATTTCGGGGGGGATTGCGGGGGATCGCAGTTCCCCCGGGTGAGGTACGGGGGGCGGGGCACATGACAAAGCCCCGCCCCCTGCTTCCGGCCGCCCCGCTTCCAGCCCTCATTCAGAGGCAGGGTAAGTTGCTTCCTCCCTGCCTCTCCCCACCCCTGCCTGCCTGGGGCCAGGGAGGGCCTTCACGGGGCTTCCTTGCACTCCCGCCGGCCGTGCAGGTCCACCGCCAGGCCCCTCATGGGGCTCGGCAGTGGAGCTGCAAGGCCAGCGGCAGCGGCTGGAACCGTTGGGGGCGGGGTGTGTGGCCTTATGACACACTTCCGGTGATGTCAGGGGGTGTGGCCTTATGACACACTTCCGGTGATGTCAGGGGGTGTGGCATATGCTAATGAGTTATGCTAATGAGTTCCCCTAGCTCTTTTTCTACGAAACAACCCCTGGTCTGGAGGGAAGCCGTAATCCCACAATTAGAGTAGGGATTCAAGGTGCTCCAACCTCCTAATTCCAGCAGCAGTCAACTGACAGGTGCTAAGAGATAAACATCAGATGCATGACTGTTCCATTAGATATAGCTGGTGAGCCACCATTGAGGTGTTTGATGAGGACTAGAAAACCTTCAGAACACCTTATTGAGACGTGTTAATCATAACTGTAAATATGTTTTAGGGAAAAGGCCCGTTGTGGAAATAAATACAACGGCCTCTAGAAAGAGGCTCTGGGCGGGTGCCCCGGCCTTGGACACTCAGTGTCAATTTGCTGTGGCAACCTCAGCAGGGTATAATGACACTGAGTCCACCATTTTCTCCAGAGGAACTGATCTCTGCTACCTAAAGAACAGTTGTAATTTTGAGTGATCTCCAACCCTGACCTGGAGATTGGCAGCGATGGTTCCCCAGAAGGGAATAGTTGGTTTGGAGGGTGGAGTCTATGGCTTTATACCTGTCCGAGGTCCCACGCCTCCTGAAACCTCACCCTCTCCAGGCTCCATCCCTCACATCTCCAGGAATTTACCACCTGGAGTTGGCAACCCTATCTCCTTCCCAGCCAGTCATCAACCTACCTTTATTTCCCCCTCACTCTTCAGCTTTCCACCCCCCACACACCTGCAGCCTCTCCCGTGCTCTGAAGCCCTGACTGCTACGTCACATTGGCTGTCATATGGGGGCCACCTCAGCAGCATATAAGGGTACAGAGCCCACCATTTTCTCCAGGGGAACTGATCTCTGCCATCTGGAAAGCAGTTGTAATTCTGAGTGATCTCCAGCCCTCACCTGGAGATTGGACACATTTTACCTCAGAAGAGCAAACTGTTTAGAATGTTAGAGGCAAAAGCCAATCAAGTCGCATATGCAAACGACCTCTGTGTTCCGAGGCAGAGGCCAATGAGGATGCATATGGAAATAACCTCTGTGTTCCGACTGGCTATGGGGGGGAGAGGAACAGCAAACTGTTTAGAATGTTGGAGGCAGGACTCAGGCAAAGCAGCCAGTGGATAGGGAGACCCTCTGAATGACAGATCAGAGAGCGAACTGATTTTGGAGCGTGTGGAATGTTCTAGAGAAGTGCCACCACCATTCGGCTTTTATTTATGAGGGAGATTTGTTTCCTCTCCAGTCATTGTTACACTATTGTTAATTATTTTACAAAGGGAAGATGTTGTAACAGAACTTACACTTTCAGGATATTCACTTATATTAGTCTATTGTGTTCATTTGAACACCTTCCATAACGTCACGTGTTCAAGTAGTCAGTTCAGTTAGTCCAGAGTGCTTGCACAGACCTGTTGGAGTTGCTTCTTAGATTAAAACTGTTAGAATGACTCCTTCGTCTGGTCTCTGTATCAATGCTCCCTCTAAGCTGTGGAGTCCTGTGAGCAAAAATGCTAATTTGTGAGCTACTGCCATTAAAGCTGTGAGCGAGCGATTTGGCTGCTGCACAAATGAGTTTGCTCTGGAGCCCTCCTTCCTGAGCTAAGACGAAAAATGTGTGAGCCGGAGGCTAAGACACTCTGAGCTAGCTCACACTAACTCAGCTTAGAGGGAACACTGATTGGAACCCAGAGACATTACAGTTCTACCTGTCCTGTTCCCCCCTCCCCTGGTCGTCATAGCATCAGCTTTGATGGACAGCCACCTGGAAGTTCAATCCTCTTTCCTTCTCCACATAAATGACGGCGCCCAAGAACAAAAGAGAAGTTTAGATCTGGATGGAGGAAACCTCAGCGGCCTAAACGTTTGCAAGAAACAATCAAGAGAATTGATTGACCCAAATAGAGACAATATTTCCCTAAGGGGAGGCTTGCTCGATCGGCCGGTCTGCTTCTTCAGTTCCCCGGCAATCAATCAGAGTTTCATCAAGAATAAACAGTTCTCATTAAAGAACTTCTGTGCCATCAAGCGTCTGCCTTTGAACACCTGGCTGGCTGTCTATTGACCCTGCATGCTCAGAATTTCACTTAACATCATGAGATGCAAGCCGTCTCAAGGGACTGGCACCACCAAGCATTATGACCTGGGTAAAAATTTTATCCTATAGACTTTGGTCACATTATGGGGACACAAGACTCATTGGAGAAGACAATAATGCTAGGAAAAGTGGAAGGCGGCAGGAAAAGAGGAAAACCCAACAAGGGATCGATTGACTCAGTTAGGGAAGCCATCGCCTGCCGTTTGCAAGAGCCGAGCAAGGCTCTCAGTGATATGGGGTTGCCAACCTACAGGTGAGATCTAGAGACCCCCCTACTTTTACAGATATCAGTTCCCCTGTAGAAAATGGCTGCTTTGAAGGGTGGACTCTGGGCCATTATACCCTTCTGAGGTCCCTCCCCTCCCTATACCCCACCCTCCCCAGGCTCCACCCCCAAATCTCCAGGTATTCCCCAACCTAGAACTGGCAACACTGCAATAATAGGACGTTTGGGAGGTCATTTTTTTCCTTAGGGTTACTTTAAGTTGGGAGCCACCTGATCGCTATTAACACATGCGCACACGCACACACAGAAATTGCAAGTAGATAAATAGGTACCGCTTCGGTGGGAATGTAACAGCGTCCCGTGCACCTCGGCGTCTAGTCATGCCGGCCACATGACCACGGAAACGTCTTCGGACAGCGCTGGCTCCTCGGCTTGGAAACGGAGATGAGCACCACAACCCTAGAGTTGGACTCGACCGGCTTTTGAGCAAGGGAACCTTTACCTTTTACTATATATGAGACAGAGGGCTACGGTGGCTCATTGGTTAAGACGCTGAACTGCAGACCGGAAGGTCGGTAGTTCAGTAGTTGGCGACCCGGGTGCCGCATGATGGAGTGAGCTCCCGTTTCTGGCCCCAGCTCCTGCCAACCTAGCATTTTGAAAGTAAGAAATTGCAAGTAGATAAATAGGTACCGCTTCAGTGGGAAGGTAACAGCGTTCCGTGCAGGTCGGCATCTAGTCATGCCGGCCACATGACTACGGAAACATCTTCGGACAGCGCTGGCTCTTCGGCTCAGAAACGGAGATGAGCACTGCTGACTTTCGAGCGAGGGAAACCTTTACCTTTACACACACACGGACACACAAAGACAGGCAATTTCCAATTTTGTGGTTTCATCACAGAGTGTGTTTCGTTGGTGTATTAAACTGCAATTGCCAAGATCTGTGGGTGTAGAGGGGAGAGTCTTGGCCCGAGCCAGTTAATAATAGACATAAATGTGTAGTGTAGACATGCCCCTGCCTGACCTCCATCTTCACCTGGTGTGACTCTGCAATAGGTCAGGTGTGGGTGCTCTGGAACAGTACGCTAAAGGAATCATCACTATCATCAGACGCCATCATCAGACCAGTCCTTTATTGTCCCTTGTCTATTTCTTGTTTCCAGGCTTGAATTGAAAACCGTGCATCTGCCGGGCGTGTAGGTGTTGGGGAGGTTATAGAGGGCGGGGAGGGAATTAACGACCTGAACCGTGACTTTATTCTACTAATCAACACAAACATGGGATTATTTACAATGTGCGGTGCAGCCTTATGAATCTTGTTTAATTAAGCTTATCGCCACAAACCTGATCCCGGTCCCCGCTGGATTAATGTAACTAATTCAATATCCTCTCCTAAGAAGCATCACAATAAATGCCATGGGGGTGTAATTCACTCGTGAGAACTTCCACTCGACCTCCGATTCACATGAGACAGGTATCACAGGGAGGATGCAGAACGCTCTTATTTTCTCTCCTGAACTGGCGTGGGTCGGGGCTGCTGGCTAATCCCACTGACCTAACCGGCATGACAATGGGTTTATCTGTGCAGGGCATTCCTGGATGCTCCCTTTTCCACTGTTGTGTTCTGCTGCATCCCTTTCGTCTTGTCTTGCTAATACTTTGAATTGTGCTGTTCTTAATATGCTCAGTCTCATTAGGAGTTTGCTTTGGTACTTTATAGATCTGGCTTTTTTAACCAGTCTCCATTTTTTGTGCTTGGGGGACTGTTAACAGACAAGTTTAAGCAGGGGTCATTTCGTAGAAAAAGAGGTGCAGGAGCTCATTAGCATAACTTATTTGCATATGCCACACCCCCTGACATCACTGGAAGTGTGTCAGAAGGCAACACCAACCACTCAGGCTCCACTGGACTGTTTTGGATTGCTAGGTATCGGGGGACACACGCAGATCTGTCCTCACAGAGGAGGGAGAGCTTGTACCTGAATAAACCTTGGCCTTAAAGGGGCCACTGGACTGTTTTGGATTGCTATCGGGGGGGGGCTCTGCAACTTACCTGGCTGCTTCTTGCTCTGACTGAGGGCTGCTGGGAGCAGGGGGTGGGGCTTGTTGCATGTGCCCGCCCCCTGGGCTCTTTACTGCCAGAGCTCCGCTCCTGTGCGCTCCTGCAGGAAATGACCCCTGATTTAAGTGGGATCACCATAAACTACCATGGATGACTAAATGCAACCTCCATGTTCAGAGGCAGTAAACCTCTGAATCCCAGAGCCAGGAGGCAACATCAGGGGACTGCTTCAGCCTCTCTGCCCTGTTGTTGGACCTCCAGAGGGACTAGTTGACCGCTGTGTGAGACAGGATGCTGGACTAGATGGACCCTCACTGGTCTGATCCAGCAGGGCTCTTCTTACGTTCTTATCTGGGGAAGGCCTCAGTCTCTATGCCCTGTTGTTGGCCGTCCAGACGAACTAGTTGGCTCCTGTGTGAGACAGGATGCTGGACTAGATGGACCCTCACTGGTCTGATCCAGCAGGGCTCTTCTTACGTTCTTATCTGGGGAAGGCCTCAGTCTCTATGCCCTGTTGTTGGCCGTCCAGACGAACTAGTTGGCTCCTGTGTGAGACAGGATGCTGGACTAGATGGACCATTTGTCTGTTCCAGCAGGGCTCTTCTTATGTTCTTATCAGGGGAAGGTTTTGGCATCAGTACCCTGTTGTTGGGCCTCCAGTGGAACTGGTTGGCTACAGTGTGAGACAGGATGCTGGACTAGATGGACCCTCACTGGTCTGATCCAGCAGGGCTCTTCTTACGTTCTTATCTGGGGAAGGCCTCAGTCTCTATGCCCTGTTGTTGGCCGTCCAGACGAACTAGTTGGCTCCTGTGTGAGACAGGATGCTGGACTAGATGGACCATTTGTCTGTTCCAGCAGGGCTCTTCTTATGTTCTTATCAGGGGAAGGTTTTGGCATCAGTACCCTGTTGTTGGGCCTCCAGTGGAACTGGTTGGCTACAGTGTGAGACAGGATGCTGGACTAGATGGACCACTGGTCTGATCCAGTAGGGCTCTTATGCTGTTCTTATCAGGGGAAGGTGTCAGCCCGTATGCCCTGTTATTGGCCCTCTAGAGGAACTATTTGGCCAGTGTGTGAGACAGGATGCTGGGCTAGATGGACCACTGGTCTGATCCAGTAGGGCTCTTCTGATCAGGAGAAGGCCTCAGCCTCTATGCCATGTTGCTGGACATCCAGGGCATCTGGTTGGCCACTGTGTGAGACAGGATGCTGAACTAGATGGACCACTGGTCTGATCCAGCAGGGTTTTTCTGATGTTCTTATTAGGAGAAGGCTTCGGCCTCTATGTCATGTTTTTGGACATCCAGGGCATCTGGTTGACTAGATGGACCACTGATTTTATCCAGCAGGGCTCTTCTGACATTCTTATGAAGGCTTCAGCCCCTATGCCCTTTTGTTGGCCCTCCAGAGGAACTAATTGGTCAGTGCTTGATACAGGATGCTGGACTAGATGGACCACTGATTTTATCCAGCAGGGCTCTTCTGATGTTCTTATGAATGCCTCGGCCTCTGAGCCCTGTTGTTGGCCCTCCAGAGGAACTAATTGGTCAGTGCTTGATACAGGATGCTGGACTAGATGGACCACTGGTCTGACCAAGCAGGGCTTCTCTTATGTTCTTACTTGCCCTTCTGTCCTGTATTCAGCTTGAGCGCTGCATTTTGAATCAATTGCAGTTTCCAGACAGTTTTCAAAAAGGCCTTTTGTTAATAGGGACACCTGGGAGGCTACAGCACGGACCAGAAGACCTCTGAAATTACCTCCACTCCTATGAGACCAGTTAAGATCAACCCCCAAGATGCCTTTTATCTGTACCTTGACAAGTCTGCATAGGTGCACAGAGAGGCATTGTTAAAGGGCATCCTTCAGTTTTGAAATTCTGTTCCCTGAAGATTCATCAGAACTAGAATGTGTCAGTCTTCCAGAAGTGCTGTGAGATGTTCTTATTCAGACTGGTTTTGGAAAGAATAGAACTAGATACTTCGGCATAGCATTCCCCATCTCTTGGGATGGGGCAGGCTGTAAGGCTTCATAAGGCTTAATAAGGCTTGTGGCTCTGATCCAAATGCACAAGGGATTTGGTCTAATAGTACAGTAAACAAGACCCCCATTCACCTATGAGGAAAAAGTAAGGATAGCATAGCAGGCACCCTTCGTTAAGAAAAACAAACCAATGCAATCATTTGCCATTTGCTGGTATGCATAGATGGAAGGCTGCCGTTCCGAGCTAACGGCTGATGTGCCGTTTGCAGTTCTTGCAGCGTGCATCTCAAACACAGGAGAACTGTGTTTGCATGCCGCTCAGGAAATAAGTTTCACGGGAAGGTGGGGCTCCGGCAAATCAACATGGTCGACACCGGGAACTGCTCCCGGCTATGACCGTTTCCAAGCCGAAGAGTCAGCGCTGTCCGAAGACATTTCCCTGGTCACGAGGCCAGCATGACTAGACACGAAGGTGCATGGAACGCTGCTACCTTCCCACTGAAGCGATACCTATTTATCTACTTGCAATTTCTTGCTTTCGAACTGCTAGGTTGCCAGGAGCTGGGACCAGAGACGGAAGCTCACTCTGTCATGCAGCACTCGGGTCTCGAACTGCCAAACGACTGACCTTCCGGGCCTGCAGTTCAGTGTCTTAACCACTTGAGCCACCACAGCCCCTAGTAAACTAATTCAAGTCCTTTATTATAAGGAACGCCATTCAGGATAGAGTGGAGTAAGGACAGCATTCTAAGTTAACTAGGATGGGGAGAGATGCAAGAGAGCCATGTTCTCAGGGCGGAAAGATGGAGAAGAGAGAGGAAAGAGATCCGGTGGACCAAAGGAAGAGTCCCTGAGAGTAGCAATCAGTACATCAGAGGGACTGGAACAGCGGAAAGGGAAGATATGCAGGGTCCTGAGAGAGCCATCTCTCTAGTTCTATAGCCCCCTCTGAAGTCTTGGTGTGCATTGAATTGGGTTGCCAGCTCTGGGTTGGGAAATACCTGGAGATTTTTTTCCCCCAACAAAAGTCGTTTATTGATAAGAGATTTGTTACAAAATTTAAGCAAAGAATACATCATAACATCAAGTTCCATAAAAGTGATAATATAAAAGCAGTGATAGTCCTTATTAACATTTAACAAATACATTCATAGGCAATAACATTCCTAGTGCAAGTTAACATATAAATGCAATATAATCAACTATTTAAATAGGTAAATACCTATAATAGATATGTGGAAGGCTCTGTTACTCTATGCCATTATTGACCATATGTTAAAATTTGATATTTAACTTTGGAAATTGTCTCCCAATCAAACTTTTCAATAGTAATTTTCTCTAAGATTGGAGCCCATTTGTCCAGGGGGTTAAATACCTGGAGATTTGCCGTAGAGTGATTCAGCAAGTGATTCAGCTTTATTTAGAAGTAACGAACAAGCACTAACTCAGTAAGAAACCAGAACAGAAAACAGTGGGAGCTTATGCTCCTTTTAAACATAACCGGGCTAATGTAGCCACGCCTATTTACAAATAACAACCAATGAGATTGCTAGAATAAAGACCAATGGGAGTCTTTCCCTCCTAGGGAATGGTATCGTTCTGATTGGTCGCTGTTACGAAGCGACCAATAGGAAGTTCGCTCAGAGGAGCCCTGGTCTGGCTCGAAGCTTAACATGGGAGTCCTATGAGGTGATTCATGTAATCATTTCAATACATTACAATTCCTCCCCCCTAAGTTAAGCCATCATCCCAATTGTTTTATTATTTACAAACATGCAATCAACCTTTGTACATCAGTTATTCCAACAGTATTTACACTCATAGTCCTTCAGATAAGTCGGCATTTGCCGCGAACGCTGGGACCTGCGGAGCGGTGCAGGCTCCATGGGCAGACAAGGTTGTGGGTCAGAGTGGGGTTCACTACAGCCTGGATCAGGCACAGACTCGACTGGGATTTCAGCCCCGCACACAGGGTTCTGCCCTGACTCGGGGACAGTACCGGGCCTTTCGGTACTCACCGCCTGCTCTGGGGGTGTCCACTCGACATCAGGGGATTCAGCCGTCGGAGAGTCAGCGCTGTCCCTAGCCCAACGTCTCCTTAACTGATCTATGTGGCGCCGCCATATTCGACCGTCAGCTAACTGCACCACATACATTCGAGTACCCACAGAGTCGGATATAACCCCAGGAAGCCATAAGTGCCCGTTTGCATAATTTCGTGCGAAAACCTTGTCCCCTTTTTCAAACATGCGCACCTTCGGTTGCGCCGTGGTACGCTCGGATTGCTCTTCAGTGAGGTCTGGGTGCATTCGGTTCAAACGGGTCGTGAGTCTCCGCCCCATTAACAATTCGGCCGGACTACGGCCTGTAGCACTACAGGGGGTGGTGTGCTGCAGCAAAAGAAAGGAGCCCAGCCTCTGGCTCCAGTCCCCTTCGTCCATTTTACCCAGGGCCTCTTTGGCCGTCCTGACCATCCGTTCGGCTTGGCCATTAGATGCCGGATGGAAAGGGGCCGAAGTCATTTGGCGTATGCCATTACTCGTGAGGAAGAGCCTAAATTCCTCAGACACAAATTGAGGCCCGTTGTCACTGACGATGACGTCAGGCAACCCGTGGGTGGCAAAAAGTCGGCGGAGCGCATGGATCACAGCAAGTGATGTGGTCGATTTCATATGCACGACCTCCAGCCATTTGGACATAGCGTCCACCACAATTAGGAACATTTGCCCTTGGAGAGGGCCAGCAAAATCTATATGCAATCTGGCCCAGGGTTTACCAGATGACTCCCAGCCTTGGGGTGTAGCTTGTGGGGGATCGGGTCTGACTTGCTGGCATTTGGGACACCCTCGTACCCATTCTTCGATCTCTTTGTCCAGCCCCGGCCACCAGACATACCCTCTGGCCAACGCTTTGGTGTGTACCATACCGGGGTGACCCTCGTGCAGCGACTCTAACACTCTCGTCCTGAGTTTGTCAGGAACCACCACCCTGTTCCCCCATAATACACAGCCCTTAGAAATGGATAGTTCATTTTGACGGCTTTTGTAAGGGCCGAACTCCGGTTCAACGCTTCCAACCGGCCACCCCCTCCAAACCCAGTTTAATACTCGGGACAGCACGCTATCCTTGGCCGTGTGTGCTGCAATGTCCCTGGATGATACCGGGGGTCGAGGAAGCTCCTCAATTGCCAAGACCTCACAGGCGGGGGCAGGGTCTGCGCCAATGTCCGGCACCGGGCACCGGCTGAGGGCATCCGCATGCCCAATCGCTTTCCCAGGCCGGTGCTCTAAGTCAAAATCATAAGCCTGCAAAAATATCGCCCATCTAAGCATGCGTGGGGACATGATGTTTGGCAATTGCTTATCGGGCGCAAAAATCCCCAGTAGCGGCTTGTGGTCAGTGACCAGCAAAAATCGTCTGCCAAAAATAAAATCATGGAACTTTTTGACAGCCGCTACCAACGCCAGACCCTCCTTGTCTATCTGGGCATAGTTCCGCTCTGCCGCAGATAGTGATCTAGAATAAAAAGCGATAGGCGCTTCGCTCCCATCAGGCATCAGATGGCTTAAAACTGCGCCTACTCCAAAAGGTGAAGCGTCAGCAGCTAACACCAGGAGCTTGTGTTCATCATAATGCGTGAGTACGGCATTAGATGTCAGCAGCTCCTTGACTCCCACAAAAGCCTTTTCCTCGGCCTGCCCCCACTTCCATTTTGCCTCCTTGTGCAAAAGCGCGTGCAAAGGGGCCGCCACTGATGCCTTATGCGGTAAAAACGCATGATAAAAATTCAGGAGTCCTAAAAAGGATTGGAGCTCCTTCTTACTCACCGGCCTGGGGGCGTTTTGGATTGCAGATACCTTCTCATCCGTGGGGTGGACTCCCTCTGCGTCAATGCGAAACCCCAGGAAGTCCACACTTTCCACCCCGAGCGTGCATTTTGAGCGCTTAACTCTGAGACCGGCATTTTGAAAACGCCTGAGGACCTCTTTAACCCGGTCCAGTAGTTCCTGTTCAGACCCGCCCGCAATCAGCACGTCGTCAAAATAGGGCACTGTGCCAGGTACCCCCCTTAGTAGACGTTCCATGAGGCCCTGAAAAATCCCAGGTGCTACGTTGACCCCGAATTGCAGCCTGTTCACTTTAAAAGCCCCTTGGTGGGTTACAATTGTTTGGGCCTCGGCAGCCTCCGGGGTGACAGGCAACTGCTGGTATGCCTGGGCCAGGTCAAATTTGGCGAAAATCTTGCCACCCCCCAGGGAAGCCAAAATGTGGCTTATTACCGGGACCGGGTACGAATGTTGCTGCAGCGCCTTGTTAATCGTACATTTGTAATCGGCGCATAGTCGTATGGACCCATCTGATTTGACAGGGGTTACGATCGGGGTCTCCCATTTGCTGTATGGTACTGGCTCTAAAACCCCTTGCTCAACTAGTTTGTCAATCTCTTTTTCCACCTTATGTTTGAGAGACACAGGTACTTTCCGATACTTCAACCTAATAGGTTTGACTGACGGATCTAAGTCAAACGCAACCGGGGGGCCCTTGTACCTCCCCAACCCTTCGGCAAATACATCAGGGAACAGGTCGTACAGCATGCCCCATTTATTTTCAGACATCCTGTTAATCCCAGAAATACCAATGCCCAATGGCTCAAACCAATCTAACCCTAGCAGGTTAACCCGGTCTCCCTCTGCAATCAGGAATGACAGTTTAACACATTTCCCCTTATACTCAACAGTAACAGAGTCCCGTCCGGCCAAGGGAATTCGGTTGCCCTGGAAGTCGGACACTCTGGTTCCCGCAGGCTGGAGCCGCCGCCGGCTTCGGTTCGGGAACAACTGGCGCCAGGACGCGGCAGAAATCACCGTCACGGACGATCCTGAGTCCACCTCCATTGTACAGGGTCGGCCGTCGAGGAGTGGAGTCACGGTGATCTTGCCCTGGCTGCTGGTGCGATTTACGGCCGATGCGCTCGACAAGGTCGCCGTCAACTGGCAGCTTGCTTCCGATGCTGAGGAACGGGTCTTGCCTTGGGTGCTGACTGGAGTGCCCCTCTGCGCTGACCGGTTGTTAGTTGAGGGATCCTTCTTCGCTGATCTGCAGACTCTGGCCAGATGACCACGCCGCCCACACGCTCTGCAGTCGACATCACGAGCCCAACAGGAGTCGCGCTGGTGTTTCCCGCCACAACCGGAGCAAGGCTTGACGTTGGTAGTCTTCGCTGGGGTCCGCTTGCCTCGAACCGCGTTGACGTCATCATCCGCGTCTTCGCCCTCGCTGTCTCGTTGAGCGTGTATACTGGGCTCTGCCACCCGCTGGCGGACCTCCTTCGTGGACTTCTCCGCTGCTTCCGCGGCCACGGCCTCTTCGTAGGCCACTGCCCAGGTCAGGGTGGTGCGGGCGAACAGCCTCTGTTGCAGCCTTTCATCTTTGAGACCGCAGACGAGACGGTCTCTGAGGGCTTCCTCCACGTTGTGGAAATTACATGGCCGTGCGGCTTTGCGAAGGGCCGCCACGAAATCTGCGATGGTCTCGCCTCCGGCCTGGTTCCGCTTGTAAAAAGCGTGCCGGCAGGCGATCTCCGACGGTTGTGGAGAATAGTGAGCCTTAAGCTTCTCCGTGATGTCAGCGTAGGTGACAGTCTTTATATCAGTTGGGGCCACCAACGACCTGGCTATGTCGAAGGTCCCCTTCCCGCAGGAACTCAGGAGGCATGCTCGTTTCTTCGCCTCATCGGTGATGTCGTGGGTCTCCAGATGGAACTCGAACCTGGACAGGTAGGAGTCCCAGTCTTCTGAGGAGGGTTCGAAGCACTCGAACTTCTGGCTTCCAGCCATCGGGGGAGACTTGGGCACCGGAGCTGGTGGCGCCTCCGCCGGATCGGCTGCTGTGCTCTGCTCGCTTTCTTCCGAGTCCGAAGTGTGGATGTCCGCAGGGCTGCCTACCTGCTCTAACATCCCACCTTCGTCGCCAATTGTTAGATCGCGCTAACAAAGGACTCTTAGAGTGATTCAGCAAGTGATTCAGCTTTATTGGAAGTAACGAGCAAGCACTAACTCAGTAAGAAACCAGAACAGAAAACAGTGGGAGCTTATGCTCCTTTTAAACATAACCGGGCTAATGTAGCCACGCCTATTTACATTTAACAACCAATGAGATTGCTTGGTTAAGGACCAATGGGAGTCTTTCCCTCCTAGGGAATGGTATCGTTCTGATTGGTCGCTGTTACGAAGCGACCAATAGGAAGTTCGCTCAGAGGAGCCCTGGTCTGGCTCGAAGCTTAACATGGGAGTCCTATGAGGTGATTCATGTAATCATTTCAATACATTACAGAAGACAAAAATGTGTGAGCTGGAGGCTAAAGAACTGTGAGCTAGCTCACACTAACTCAGCTTAGAGGGAACGCTGCCTGCAATGCTTGTACAGTGGAGCACCAAGGGTTTTTTTTTTTCTTCTTTTTTAATATAAGTAATAAAGGCTCCCAGGGCAGCTCACAACAATAAAACATCCAAGCCCAGAGAGATATTAAAGTCCCATCTAAATCTCTACAAGAAAACAATTGAAAACAATACAACCATAGATAACCAATTTAAATTAGATTAGAAACAACCCCCCAGAGCCCATGTCAAAACATATAAGCACCGAAAACAAGCGAGCCAGAGCTGAGCCAAAGAAACGTAGCAGGCTGGGGCCACAAAGAAGATATAAATTAATCACAAAAATATATATAAATTTTAATTTGAACAGTAATGGAGCCATACAGAAGAAACAGAGACCGATTTCACACAAGAGCTGCACCGCTCTGACCCAATTCACACAAGAGCTGCGCCACGGTCGTGCCTCCCTTTGCTTCACTTCTATTGGTCAATTTCCCACTGGAAGCTGCGCGGCCACATTTTGACCCGCGGCTTCGCCCGATTTTCCCTGCGGTTTTGTGATCCTCAAAAAACAGGATCACAAAACCGCAGGGAAAATCGGGCGAAGCCGCGGGTCAAAATGTGGCCGCGCAGCTTCCAGTGGGAAATTGACCAATAGAAGTGAAGCAAAGGGAGGCACGACCGTGGCGCAGCTCTTGTGTGAATTGGGTCAGAGTAAACTAGGGTTGCCAACTCTGGTTTGGGAAACACCTGGAGTTTTGGGGGGTAAAGCCGGAGGAGGGCAGGGCTTGGGGAAGAGAGGGACTTGAATGCCCTGGAGTCCACCTTCCAAAGGGACCATTTCCTCCAGGTGAACTGATCTCTGTCACCTGGACATCAGTTGTTCTCTCAGGAGATCTCTAGTACCACCAGGGGTCATTTCCTGCGGGAGCGCACCGGAGCGGAGCTCCGGCAGTAAGGAGCACAGGGGGTGGGCAGATGCAACAAGCCCCGCCTCCTGCTCGCAGCAGCCCTCAGTCAGGCCACGAGGAGCAGGAAGCAGCCAAGTAAGCTGCAGAGCCCCCCCTTGGCCCACCTTCAGGTACAAGCTCTCCCTCCTCTGTGAGGGCAGATCTGAACGTTCCCTAGGGTTAGCAAGTCTTCTTACCTTGGCAGCAGGGGAGCCCCGCCGGGCTCCGGGAGCTTGTCGATGGTGCGCGTGTGCACGCCACCATCACATCACATAAAGTTTTCCCTCTGACGATCTGGGCCACGCCCCCAACATGAGCAACGTGCTGCGCTTTGGGGGGCAGAGTTCCCCTGGGGCCCGATTCCGTGGCGGTGGAAATCAGGCCTCCAAAGCAGGGGTTTCCCCGCCCCCACTTGGCAGCCCTAACTTCCCCCCACCCATAGCTAGCAATTCAAAACAGTCCAGTGGAGCCTGAGCGGTGGGTGTTGCCTTCTGACACACATCCGGTGATGTCAGGGGGTGTGACATATGCAAATATGTTACACTAATGAGTTATGCTGATGAGCTCCTGCACCTCTTTTTCTATGAAATGACCCCTGAGTACCACCAATGCTCTCTCTAAGCTGTGGAGTCTTGTGAGCAAAAATTCTACTTTGTGAGCTACTGGCATTAAAGTGGTGAGCAGGCAATTTGGTTACTGCACAAATTAGTTTGCTCTGGAGCCACCCTTCCTGAGCTAAGACAAAAATGTGTGCGCTGGAGGCTAAAAAAACTGTGAGCTAGCTCACACTAACTCAGCTTAGAGGGAACACTGAGTACCACCTGGAGTTTGGCAACCCTAGAGTTAACCCTTTTTCTGCAGAAGGCCCAGGGAAGACAATGTCTTTACCTGACATCCAAAGCTCATAAGGTCTGGTGCCCGGGGAATTGCAAAGTCAGGGTGCCACCACTGAAAAGACCCTGCTCCCGAGAGCCGTCCATCCACCCTCTTCAACCAAGAGGAGATGAATCTGAGCCTGTGATGCAGACCTTAATATGCAAAGGTTACATAACTGATTATGGCTTCTTGGATTGTACACACTGTCCAATCCCTCCCGATGGCATTCTCAGCCCTTTACCTGCCTGGATGAATACACGGACCAAGCAGAACCCGTCAAATATTTATTGAGCCTTCACTTACCTAAGGGACTGCCTTTCCCCATATGTGCCCCAGAGAGCATTAAAATCTGGATCCCAAAATCGCCTGGCTCTTCCGGGCCCGAAAGAGGCCAGGTTGGCTACAACGAGGGCCAGGGCCTTCTCTGTGGCAGCTCCCCACTGGTGGAATGAACTCCCGGATGACATCAGGGCCCTGCAGGACCTTTTGCAGTTCCGCAAGGCCTGTAAAACGGAGCTCTTCCACCAGGCCTTCAAGTAAGGGGCCGCCTTGACGATACAGCCCTGGCCCTGGCCCTAATATCAACATCTTCACCAACCTGGCCGTAACATCAACACCTATTATTTATTTATTTATTCAATTTATACCCCACCCTCACCTTTACCAGCCGGACGAGTAACAGCCTGGCAGAGCCTGGGAGGCGGCCACGCAAATGAAATGAAGACAGAAGGTCGCCATCTTCTATTATGATCATGCTTTTATATTGTAAAGGTTCCCTTGCTCAAAAGCCAGTCGAGTCCGACTCTAGGGTTGCAGGGCTCATCTCCATTTCAAAGCCGAAGAGCGAGCGCTGTCCGAAGACGTTTCCGTGGTCATGTGGCCGGCATGACTAAGCACCAAGGCGCACGGAACGCTGTTACCTTCCCACCGAAGGGGTACCTATTTATCTCCTTTCAATATCTTGCTTTCGAACTGCTAGGTTGGCAGGAGCTGGAACTAGAGACGGGAGCTCACTCCGTCACGCGGCACACTCAGGTCTCAAACTGCTGAACTACCGACCTTCCACAGCCTGCAGTTCAGCGTCTTAACCACTTGAGCCACCGCAGCTCCCATTATATTGTATATTATATTGTAATCTCAATTTAATGCTGTTTTAATATAGAACTTTTAATGTATCTCTCCTTATATATAATTGAGTAGTGGGTGCCAAAGTTCTAAATTCTAAAATGCCCGCCTTTAGTGTAAGGCCGGAAAAACTGCCACTCAGACACTGGCTGGGTTGACTGGCTGCTTTGTGCAGTCCCGCCCAGCGTTCCAAGGTCATTTGCATATGGAAGCTGATTGGACCTCACTCCATTCCACACCTCAAACTCACCCCCCCCCCACAAGGCAGTTGGAATTTTCAGTTAGGGATGAAGCCTGCTGAGGGTGGGGTCTGAGGAGGAGGAGGAAGAGGGGGACCTCAGACAAATACAATGCCATACTGCCCACATGCCCACACTCCAGACAAGCTGTTGCCAGTCTCCAGGTGACAGCTGGAGAGATCTTAACGCTTTGGTGCTACTTCAAAGTGCTGCAATTTATCAACAGAGTAGTGTTTCGGAAAATCTTTAGGAATTGTTTGGTGCATTTACGATGGGGCTCCTGGGGAACTATTGTTGCCAATCTTGGCCCAGCAGCCATCAAACCATTCTCTTCAACCCCCTGCT
>NW_015176046.1:6153-24683 GCF_001447785.1 Gekko japonicus | reverse complement strand
TGAAAGCCTTCGACAACATAAAGGTTTAACCTTTTAAAAAACACCTCACACCACCTTCCTCTGTAGTTTTCCAAAGACTTAAAAAACAGAAATGTCTTGGCACCTGCTAATTTAAAATTACAAAATGTGTAGCAGTAAAAATTAGGTTCTTCAGCAATTTCTTGAAACATGGAAAGAAACTGTTAAGTCAGCTGGATGGTGGTACTGGAAAAACAGGCAGGTGAATTCTATGTAGCTGTCAGGAGTTGTGTGCATAGTCTGAAGTACTTTTAACTGGAAGTCTGGACAGGTCTACAAAATCTTCAGGTGCACAGGTATCAAAGTTGTGTTTTCAACAACCACAGAAAAGGAACAGTTCCGAAAGTCTGACAGAGCCCTCCCTAGAGACACGAGCACCTGACAGGAGATGGTTGTCATGGGTCAGCCTGCCGACAACTCCTCAGATAAAGAGGAGACGGGGGAAGCTGGTCCCAGCCCTTGGATGCTGCAGGAAGATCCACTGGATAAGGAGGATACTTTATTGGGTGCAGACGGAGAGTCTCGGGCTGAGGCCAGCATGCCACGCCTTCAGTCCCACAGCCCAGGACCAGAAGCAGAAGCCCCGCAGCTGACCAGCACCCAGACAGCAGCATCTTGATGGCTTCTATCCAGCAACTCCTGCACAGTGAGCTAAACTGAAGCTTAATCCACGCACAACTGAGTGACTCTTGGTTGATAGAAGTGCTAATGGAGTTCCAGCTGTTTTGGAAGAGGCTGCACTTGTACTTGCGGTACTTCTAGAACCACTGCTAGAAGAATAGAGTTGTTTTAACTAGGTATGGTTGATTCCCCGGCTGCATCACTCCCTGGAACAGCAGGATCTGGCCTCAGTTCATTTTGCTGTTCTGGATTTCTTTGTCTGTCTGGCTTTGCTTTTTCATTTCCATTGAACAGCCTGTGCTGCTGAACTGTATGGGTTTGGACCAGACTAACTTTTCTGCTCACTTTTACGTATTGTCAGTGGAACAGAATGTTTTTCCCTCCACCCCAACACAGCCCAATGATCCCCCCAAAATGCTGCACCTGGGAGACCCCCCTGGAACAGTACAAGAGGCAAATCAAGGTTCTGCAGTATAAATTACCCCACCCCTTCTGTTCATGGAACAGTTAGTCTGGATCCAACCCAACATCACGGCCCTGGCCCAATATCAACATCTTCACAAACCTGGCTGTAACATCAACACCTTTCCCAGCCGGATGATTAACAGCTTGGCAGAGCCTGGGAGGCAACCACCCAAATGGAAGTCGCCATCTTGTATTATGATCATGCTTTTATATTGTAATCTTAATTTAATGCTGTTTTAATATATACTGAATTTTTAATGTATTGCTTACAAATATGTCGTTAGACGCCATGAGCCTGCTATGGCGGGGAGGGGTGGGATATAAATTTAAATATATATAAATAAATAATAATTAAAAAAACAAGAGCATGCTGGGCTGGTAAAAACCAGCTGCTCGGATGGGCTCCATTATCATCGTTTCCCACTGAGATTCTGCAGGCAGGTTCAGAGCGGCTACGCTGCTTATAAATGGACTTAATCAATTAGCTATGGCAACCTTGGAGCTTGTACCTGGCGCCTTTTCTCGGCCCGTCCCTCGGTCGAAACGCTGCCTCCTCTGCGGCGAGCGATTGAGGAGAGCCTGCCAACCGATAGATTCGGCACAGATGCTGCTGTTGAGCGGATCTAATGCTCTGGCATCCTTCAAAACCAGTCGCTTGTTTTTGTTCAGAAACAGCTGGGCAGGTTCTGTAGTCTGGGTCAGGCCTACCTTTATTCAGCCCCTGATCCTGCAGTTTCATGTAGAAACAGAGCTGGAGGCAGGGGTCATTTCCTGCGGGAGCGCACAGGAGCGGAGCGCCGGCAGTAAGGAGCACAGGGGGAGGGCACATGCAACAAGCCCCGCCCCCTGCTCCCAGCAGCCCCCAGTCAGAGCAAGAAGCAGCCAGGAAAGCTGCAGAGGCTCCCCCCGGTCCCCCCCGGTCCAAAACAGTCCAGTGGAACCTTTATGACCAAGTCTTATTCAGGTACAAGCTCTCCCTCCTCTGCGAGGACTAGGGATCCCAAGTCCCCCTGGGGGGGCGGGGAAACCCCCATCCCAGAGGCCTGTTCCCCAGCGCCGCCGGATCGGGCCCCGAGGGGAACTCCTCCCCAACGTGTGCGTCACCCGGAAGTGATGCGGGCACGCTGGGCACGCTGAGGGCGGGGCCACAGCCATACAAGGGAAAACTCTGTGGTTTTCCCTTGTATGGTCGTTGTCCCACCCCCAGCATGCCCGGTGTCATAACGTCACTTCCTGGTGATGTGTGTGCGGCGCGCGCGCACGCTCCGGGATCCACCCAGGAGTCCCCCACCGCCAAGGTGAGTTCCACTTGGCAACCCTAGCGAGGACAGATCTGCATGTCCCCCCCCTCCCCAATAGCTAGCAATCCAAAACAGTCCAGTGGAGCCTGAGCGGTGGGTGTTGCCTTCTGACACACTTCCGATGTCAGGGGGTGTGGCACATGCAAATAAGTTATGCCAATGAGCTCCTGCACCTCTTTTTCTACAAAATGACCCCTGCTTGGAGGAAAATGCGTTCCTGACCCTAAAGTTGCCATTGGCATTAGCCTGGGAATATAAAAAAGGAGCCATGAGAACTGAGCACTGACTCACCCCTTCCTGCCCTCCCTCTGCCCACCTGCCTAAATTGATAGTGAGCAAGAGTCCACCCTCCAAAGCGGCCATTTTCTCCAGGTGTCGCCTGGAAATCAGTTTGTTATACACAGTAACCTGTCGGGAAACGTCTTGAGGATTCTGCAGTGTTCACTGTTTTGTTGAGTAGGTGGTTTTTGTTTTGTTTTTTAAATCAGACTTTGGTGACTCTTGATCTTGAAGAAGAAGAGACTGGATTTATACCCCGCCCTTCACTCGGAGCCTCAGGGAGCCTTACAGTCTTCTTTCCCTTCCCCTCCCCACAACAGACAGCCTGTGAGCAGTGCTCCCTCTGAGCTGTGGAGTCTTGCGAGCAAAAATTCTACTTTGTGAGCTACTGCCATTGAAGGTTGTGAGCTAGTGATTTGGATACTGCATTGATTATTTTGCTCTGGAGCCGTCCCTTCCTGAGTGAAGACAAAAATATGTGAGCCGGAGGCTAAAAAACTGTGAGCCAGCTCACACTAACTCAGCTTAGAGGGAGCACCACCCGTGAGGTAGCTGGGGCTGAGAGAGCGCTTTTGAGAACTGCTCTTGAGGGAACAGCTCTGAGAGAACTGTGACTGACCCAAGGTCACCCAGCTGGCTTCATGTGGAGGAGTGGGGAATCAAACCCAGTTCACCCAGATTAGAGTCCGCACTCTTAACCAGTGCACCAAACTGGCTCTCCGGTATGTTCATGCTTGGTTATACCCCGCCTTTCTCCCTAATGGGGACCCAAAGCGGCTTAACATCATTCTGTTCTTCTCTGTTTTTTTCCTCTCAGCAACCCTAGCAGGTAGGTTAGGGTCAGCGTGTGATTGGCCCAAGGTCACCCGTCTAAGTTTGTTCCATGCCGGAGTGGGGATTTGACCTTGAATTCTGAGATCCTAGTCTAAAACTCTACCCCAGAGGTCCCCAGCGTCTTGCCGGTGAGTGCCGTGGCACCAACCAACACCTTTCCTGGTGCCCGCTGAAATTTTTTAGAAATTGGGCGGGGAAAGCTAGAGCTTTTGCCTGGCAAGACTTCTGATCGGCCGCTGGAGACTTGATTGGTTGTGCCGATTTTTAAAAACGCTGCTTTGGCAGCTGCTGCCACTACAGCACGAGGAAGTTCACTGTGTGATTGAAGGTCAGCTGCGGCAGGCATTTTGTGGCTATGCCCACCACAATGCGTTGGAATTCAAGAGGTGCCCACAGGCTCGAAAATTGTGGAGACCCCTGCTCTAAGCAGTAAAGGTAAAGGTTCCCTTGCTCGAAAGCCAGTCAAGTCTGACTCTAGGGTTGCGGTGCTCATCTCTGTTTCAAAGCCGAAGAGCCAGCGCTGTCTGAAGACGTTTCCGTCTTTCCACAGTGTTTTGGAATTCAAGAGGTGCCCACAGGCTCAAAATGTGTGGAGACCCCTGCTCTAAGCAGTACACCATGTTAGAAGAGTATAGCTTCGTCCAGGAGTTCCACCGAGAATTTGGGGAAAACAAGACTATGATGTAATATAGCCTTAGCATGCCTAGTGATATAATTGCCCCCGTTAGACACAAAGACTCCCCAGGGACTAATGATTTTTAATAATCAGGCACAGGAGATGCTGGATTCCACCTTAGCTACCGAGTTGCTAAGCAGATGATTCCTTGATTTAGCGAGGAGAGGGGACGTGCTGCAAAATATTTGGATGGACGCATTTTGAATCAATATGTGCAATTAGGGGGTCACTGCATTATTTGTAGAACTATGCAAGTATTGTTGATTCGGGATCTGTATCGATATTTCAGTGTTGTTAATGGCTGTGTTGTCAAACAAAAAGTTACTGCTGCAAAAAGTGACATTTGGTGGCCTTCGGCTCTCTGCACTCTTTTGGAGCCCTTGGCACCTCCCGCTTTTAGGCCAGTCTTGTAGCTTTTTCCCGGCTCCCTCTTTTTGACAGTTAATTTCTTTGCCTACTGTCTCCAAACTGTTGTAGTCCTCTGGCAGAAGATTTCTCTCTCTCCGGTGCAATGTTCCCTCTAAGCTGTGGAGTCTTGTGAGCAAAACTTCTACTTTGTGAGCTACTGGCATTAAAGTAGTGAGCAAGCGATTTGGCTACTGCATCATTTAGTTTGCTCTGGAGCCCTCCTTCCTGAGCCAAGACAAAAATGTGTGAGCCGGAGGCTAAAAACCTGTGAGCTAGCTCACACTAACTCAGCTTAGAGGGAACACTGCTCCGGTGCCATTACTGTGGGAAGGTTTGCTTTTTCCCCCTTCCGATTTGTCAGTGTGATGCAGCGGCAAAAATGGCTAATGCGGTCTTGGGGTGTATTAAGAGAGGCATAACATCCAAATCGCAATGTGTCATCATAGTCTTGCTGTACATCCTATTAGCTAGACTGTACTGTGTGCAGTTCGGAAAGCCTCACTTCAAAAAAGATGGGGAGAACCCCAAGAAACAGAAGTGGCTCAGATTGGCAAAATAAATTTTTAAGGTTCACCCTGAAACAGTGGGATAAGTATAGGAATATACTAGCCCCAGGTATTTCTCCAGTAATGGCCTTTTTAGGTCAACACTGGTTTAAACCAGGCAGAAATATAACTGACTTTTCAAATATGAGAGCCAAATATATATTTACAATAGGAGACTACAATAGGAGATTACAATAGGAGAGCCAGTTTGGTGTAGTGGTTTAGTGTGCGGACTCTAATCTGGGAGAACCGGGTTTGATGCCCCACTCCTCCACTTGCACCTGCTGATGTGATCTTGGGTCAGTCACAAGCTCTGGCACAGCTGTTCCTGAAAGAGCAGTTTGTGTCAGAGTTCTCTCAGCCCCACCCACCTCACAGGGTGTCTGTTGTGGGGAGGGGAAGGGAAAGGGGTTTGTAAGCCGCTCTGAGACTCCAAGTGAAGGGCGGGGTATAAATCCAATCTCTTCTTCTTCTTCTTCTTAATTGTAAATGGACAACTAGGAATCAACGTCAACTTGAACAAAAACACAAAATAAAACTTCAATGGTTCCAATATCAGCAATTAAGACATATGTTTATGGAGTAAATAAAGCATCAGAAATTGATAGACCACTAACGCAATTTGAACGGGTACTGAAAAAGAATGTAAAAAGGTAAAGGTTCCCTTGCTCGAAAGCCAGTCGAATCCGACTCTAGGGTTGCGGTGCTCATCTCCGTTTCAAAGCCGAAGAGCCAGCGCTGTCCGAAGACGTTTCCGTGGTCATGTGGCCGGCATGACTAAACCCCAAGGCGCACGGAACGCTGTTACCTTCCCACCGAAGTGGTACCTCTTTATCTACTTGCAATTTCTTGCTTTCGAACTGCTAGGTTGGCAGGAGCTGAAACTAGAGATAGGAGCTCCCTCCATCATGCGGCACCCGGGTCTCGAACTGCTGACCTTCCACAGCCTGCAGTTCAGTGTCTTAACCACTTGAGCCACCGCAGCTCCTTTTGAAAAAGAATGTAAACAACTTAAAAGGTTCCATAGGCCCCGGTCACACTGCAGGAAAAGCCGGGGTGGAAGTGCGGCTTTTTAGAGCCACAGCAAAAGAGAAGCGCGGCAGCGGGATCAGACAGATCCCCCGAGCTGCCGCGCATATGCTCCCCAGCATGATCAGATGCAAGGGGGAAGCCACGGACAGGAGAGCGAGGCGAGTCAGCTGCGCATGTGTGCGCCTGCAATTCGGCAGGGGGCCTCGCACGGGCGCGTCGACAATCATACAGCTGCCCGTGCCGCGGATTTTCCAGTTGGTAGTAGTGTTTTGCAGGGGTTTTTTTACTCCGCAACTTTGGCCGGAAGGGATGGGTTGGGGGCAGGTCTGCAACACTTGCCAGATGTTGGCATCTGATTGCGCTGGTTTAATCCACCCTCAATCCGTCTGTTCCGCGGGGCAATTCCTCCCATGTGACCGGGGCCATAGCCATTATATATAAATTACTTAACAACAAAATACGGAAGCAAAAATCTTCTGTTCAATTGACTTGGGAGAAAGAGTGAAACACCAATTAATGATCAGCAGTGGAGCAACATTTGGAATTCCTTTTCTTTTATGACCAATAATCTTACAGTAAAACTACAATCCTTTAAAATCTATTCTAGATGGTATTTAACTCCAAACCGATTGTTCTCATGCAAATTCAAAGCAAACCTGAAGTCTTGGAAGGGTTGTGATCAAAAAGGAACTTTTATACATTGCTGGTGGGCGTGCCCAAAAATACTTAAGTTTTGGGAAGAAACGCTTAATGTAATATCAAAGATGCTTGGTAGGGTTGCCAAGTCGGATTGGCGCTGGAGCGGGGGACTCCAGCGCTGCAACCCCGTCGCCCAGAAGTGACGGGACCACGCCGGGCATGCTGGGGGCGGGGCTACGACCATCCGAAGGAAAACCATAGAGTTTTCCCTCGGATGACCGTGGCCCCACCCCCAACGCGCCCAATGTGATCGCGTCACCTTCAGGCGACGTGCACGTCGCGTGCTTTGGGTGTGGGGTTCACCCTGGAGCCCGATCCGCCACCGCCGGGTAACAGGCATCTGGGGCGGGGGTTTCCCCACCCCTCGGGGGGACTTGGCAAGCCTAATGCTTGGCAGTATTTTTCCAAATACACCAGAGTCAGTACTTCTTAATCACTGGCCAACTCTTTCTCTAACTAAACAGGCATCAGAATTAACAACAGTATTATTCTCAGCCATAAAATCTTCGATAGTTTAAAATTGGAATCAAACTAAAATTCCTACAGTGAAACAGTGGTGTGACGACCCCTTAACTGGGGAGGTCTGGTTTTACTTTAAAGTGTTCTTTTTATTTTGTTCCACTGGGTATATCCGGCTGCCACCAGGAAATTTAAGGCTTTCCAAACCTTTATACTATAATATTTCTATCACTAGGTAGGTAGGTCGGTTTTTAGGCTTTCATGAGGGTCTATGTGTTTCCTGAGAAATTATTTCTTTCAGAGCGGGTATATTTGAATAAAAGAGGATTTATTCAAGTAATTCATAAATAAAAGATTAACTCATTGTAACCAGGAAGGCTTAAATACTGAACAAATGCTTGGTGTATCACACAATCTTCTCCCTTACTGACAGGGATCTTGGCATGTAACTTTGTAACTTTAACTCAAGGTCATGTAAGTTCACTGTCTCTCCAGGACCTACAGCCTTTCCTAAACTTTGTCTTCAATTACTTTCATTTACATTTTACTGTTCTCTCAGAACAACCTCAGCACACACACAGACTGCTTCCCTCAGACTTCAGAACGAACTAACTAACTGTTTTTCTGTCCTCATCAACTCTCACCCTTCAGCTGTCAAAACCTCAAACTGTCACTCCTGATAGACATACGTATTCATCCACACAGCATCACTTCCAAAATCCCTCCCCCTCTCTGTCACTCACCAATCACACCACACTTGCCTCTTCAAGCACTCTAGACTATCACATGCAACCAAACTTTTAAAGAGACACACACACATAAACAAGGAATCGTTACAAGTGGATTTCAAAATGCTGGAATATAGCTTTGGCAGACAGGATAGCAACTCAGCTACTAGTAGCACAATGCCCAACTAAGCCCAATAACTTTCTTGAGAAGTGGTTTCCTTATTTTGACTACACTTCCTCGAGCTCTAATTATATAATATTCCAGATAAGTATATGGACTTTGTTTTTTACTGAGAAATGGTTTTAAGTTATAGGTAATTAACAATGGTTCTTATGGAAGATGGATAGACCATCTTATTTGTTAATTCACGCTGTGGGCTATAATTGTTACATCATGTTGATGCTCAGTTAAACTTGTTGATAACCATGTTATGTATTGTAATTTTGAGTATTATATTATATATTGTTTTGGTTTTTGTTATTGGCTTGTTATGTATAAAAAAATAAAAGCTTCTGGTTTTTTAAAAAAAAGATGGGGAGAGAACAGAGCGGGTGCAGAAGAGAGTGACAAAGATTATCAGGGGCTTGGAGACCATGCCCTGTGAGGAAGGGCTGAGGGGTTGGGAATGTTCAGTCTGGAGAAGAGGAGGCTGAGGCAGGACGGGATGGCTCTCCTGAAGTATCTGAAAGGCTACAACGTAGAAGAGGTCAGAGAGCTGTTGGCAGCAGAGGATTAGGGACTCACAGTAATGGGTTTTAGGAGAAAAAAAATATGGTAAGAGTAGAGCCAGTTTGGTGTAGTGGTGGTGTAGAAGAAGAAAACACCTCTCAGAGTTGACAAAGGAAAAGAAAAGGTAGTCCTTTCAGGTGCTTGGCTAGCCAACAATCCGGTGATCTGCATCATCCTTACCTTGATGAGCGGTGGGTGTGTTCATGTCCTCAAGGCCAAGTTCTATTGTTTAACTTGAGGATGGGTCCATGCAATAATACTAGGAGAAGGCTGCCCGCGTGCTTGAAACGAAGTCCTTCTATGGAGTCCTTTTCAGGAACGTTCAGGTTTCTTGATGTGAAGCGTGGCTTCTGCTTGCTGGCTGTTGTGTATTTCTGGCACCAGGGAGGTTGATTTGCCTCCTGCATGGGTGCAGGGGCGAGGAGCACCGTGGGTCCATGTCTGGCTGGCACACCACTTCAGGGCGAGGCTTCCCTCAGCTGGGCACGTGTCTACAGTCTCGGGAGGTTGGCACCATTATCGGGCTACTGCAGAGTTCGGTCCCGGGCATATTTTCAGGGCTCTTTTTGTAGAAAAAGCCCAGCAGGAACTCATTAGCATAATAGGCCACACCCAACAGCAGGAACTCATTAGCCTATTGGGCCACACCCCTGACAGCACAGCTCATTAGCACATTAGGCCACTCCCCCATGTCACCAGAAGTGTGGTCATCCAGCCACACCCACCTTTTGCTCCTTATTCTGTTTACCTTGTCCAGGGCTTTTTTTGTAGCAGGAACTCCTTTGCATGTTAGGCCACACACCCCTAATTGTAGCCAATCCTAATGAGTTTCTGATGTTGGGTGTGGCCTATTATGCTAATGAGTTCCTGCTGGGCGTGGCCAACTTGGGAGCCAGCCGGAACTCTGTTCCTGTGCGTTCCTGCCCAAAAATAGCCCTGCCGACAGGGGTGCTCTAGGTTGATCCTGCATGGACCATGGGATTGGACTAGATGGCCTCCTTGGCCCCTTCCAACTCTGTGATTCTATGACCTCTGTCATTTGGAGATCAGTTGTAATTCTGGGAGATCCAGCCCCCTCCTGGAGGTTGGCAACCCTACCTAGTGTTCTCTATCTCTTCCATACCAACAGCAATTCCTCCCCCCTCCCCAGTCATGACGTCTTCTTAGCAATGTTTCCCAAAACAGGAGACTCCTGGTTAATTACACTGCCGCAGCAGTCTCGACTGTGATTCTACGTGGTAATTTAGTTAGCATGCTGGTTAATCCAGACTGTCAAGGGCTCCCTGTAAATTCTGGCCCCTCCCTTTATAAAAAATCTCCATTTATGAGATGATACAAGAAAGTCCTCCCTTTCGGAGCAGGAGGTGGGGGGGGAGTTACGTGATGCCGCAGAATTCAAGGGCATATAGGAAAGCAGGAGTGTAATTATGTGATTTAATTAAATGATTAAGATAGGGGTGAAATCCTCGGTAAGAAGCAAGACCAGGGATTGTTTACTTTTGAAAGAAGGTGAATAAGAGAGAACATGATTAAAAGTGCATGGAGGAGGCAGGTCCTGCCTGCCGCGAGGGCACCCAATGATAAAAGGAGCCCATAAATTCAAAAGCGATATTTGGAAGCAAGCGGGTTCATTTGCTTGCAAATAAAAACCCACCAAAACGGGGATGTTTCTTTGTTTCGTTTTGTTTTCTCTCTGATTTGCGCGGAGCTCTGCTTTCGTCTTTCCTAGCGAGAGTTTAGGGGAGACAGGGCTGGGGAGGGGGGCCTGAAAGAGAAGTCTTGGCTTCTGCTCTGAAATTGAGCCTGGACTAGAGTTGTCAGCTCTGGGCTGGGAAATACCTGCGGATGTGGGGTGTGTGTGTGTGGAACCGGAGGAGGGTGGGGTTTGGGGAGGGGAAGGACTTCAGTGGGTATAAACAGGGCCTTTTTTTGGAAAAAGAAGTGCCGAAACTCTCAAGAGGGAAATGAAGTTTTCAATCTGTATACTGAAAACTCACAAACTTTTCAACATTTTAAAAAAGAAGTGGTTTCGGAACTCTGTTCCGGCATGTTCCCCCAGGAAAAAAAAGGCCCTGGGTATAATGTAGGGTTCTCAGCCTCCAGGTGGGGCTTGGAGATCTCCTGGTTTTACAACTGATCTCCAGCTGACAGAGATCAGCTCCCCTGGAGAATGTGGCTGCTTTGAAGGGTGGACTCTGTGGCATTGTAGCATGCCGAGGCCCCTCCCCTCCCCAAACCCCGCCCTCTCCCGGACCCATCCCCAAAGTCTCCAGGTATTTTCCAGCCCAGATCTGGCAACCCTACTTACAGATCAACAGGGCCAGACTGTTGTAACTCGAGATCAGACACCTCGAGGAATTTCAGACAGACGATATAATCCGGAAGAGGAACGGTTCCCAAACGGTTTTTGGTCTGTCATTTCAGACAGAACCGCTTTAGAACTGGTTCCCTACCGGAATATATTTGTAATTTCACACACAAATGTTTCTGTCCCGTTTAGCAAACAGGGCTGAAGCGTTTTACCTGTCAACCGCTTCCAAGTAGTCTTCAGTTTCCTTTCTCGGCTCTGATACGCTTTTTCCCGCCGTTTTTCGCCCGCACGGGCAATCTCCAGCTTTTGGGGGGGGGGGACATTCGCTTTATAGCGCTATAATGGTATAACGCCATGACGCAACAGCATTATATCAATTTCATTGGAATGCATGGAGTGTTGTGTTATAGTGCTATAGCACTCTAAAGCGAACGTTAAAAAAAAGAAAAACCAGAGATCGCCCACGCAGGCGAAAAACGGTGGGGGGGAAGTGGGAAAAAGCGGTGCAGTCTGAAATGGCAAACCGCTTCAGATCCAGCTCTTTACCGGAAGGGGAAAGCCATGTGTGAAATGGCAGCCCTATACCATTTTACTCCACGATGGATCAAAAATGGCTTCAAAACGGGTTAAAAAGGGTAATGTGAAATTCCTCACTCTTTCTTTAACCAGAGATTTTAGTTTATCAAAACAGACCACATAACAACACAACAATGCATGGAACAACCCCAACTTATATACAGTTTGAACCTGACTAAACCACGCCCCTAGAACAGTAAGGTCCAATCATAAGTGAGTGCTTAGGACCAATAGGGCTTGTTCCCGCCGAAAGTCATAGTCTTCCCTGATTGGTCCATTGCACAATGGCAGCCAATCAGGCTGTTGATTTCAGGATCCTGAGAGTCTATGGAGCTTGTGACTGAAGCTCAGGCTCATTCTACAATTCAGGCTATCCATATCACACAATAACTAACCCAGACCGAGGACCAAATTTTTAGCAGGGGCTTCCTAAGGGCCTGGGAAATCCTGACGTCATTCTAAACCTCATGAATTAGAGCAAGACCATTCCAGTTAGCTGCTCATGGTGGCTGTGCTTAGAGTTGCCAACTCTGACTTGGGAAATCCCTGGAGATTTGGGGGCGGAGCCTGGGGAGGGCGGGGTTTGGGGAAGGGGGGGAGCTCAGTGGGGTTGTTTCCATAGAGTCCACCCTCCGAAGCGGCCATTTCCTCCAGGGGAACCAGTCTCTTTTGCCTGAAGATCAGTTGTAATTCCCCTAAGGACCAATGGGCGTTGTCCCCGCCGAAAGTCATAGTCTTCCCTGATTGGTCCATTGCACAATGGCAGCCAATCAGGCTGTTGATTTCAGGATCCTGAGAGTCTATGGAGCTTGTGACTGAAGCTCAGGCTCATTCTACAATTCAGGCTATCCATATCACACAATAACTAACCCAGACCGAGGACCAAATTTTTAGCAGGGGCTTCCTAAGGGCCTGGGAAATCCTGACGTCATTCTAAACCTCATGAATTAGAGCAAGACCATTCCAGTTAGCTGCTCATGGTGGCTGTGCTTAGAGTTGCCAACTCTGACTTGGGAAATCCCTGGAGATTTGGGGGCGGAGCCTGGGGAGGGCGGGGTTTGGGGAAGGGGGGGAGCTCAGTGGGGTTGTTTCCATAGAGTCCACCCTCCGAAGCGGCCATTTCCTCCAGGGGAACCAGTCTCTTTTGCCTGAAGATCAGTTGTAATTCCAGGTGATCTCCAGCCACCACCTGGAGGTTGAAACATAACCAACACGATACGGCATAAATCAACAAGTCTGTACCAAAACATACCATTGTGATGGCTACTTAAATCACTAAAGAATAAAGCAGAATTGAAACTATCAAATTACAAAAAAAGTATTTTATGTGTTTTTTGGAATATTTTCATATGAAACATTACCAGGGGTCATTTCCTGCAGGAGCGCACAGGAGCGGAGCTCCGGCAGTAAGGAGCTCAGGGGGCGGGCACATGCAACAAGCCCCGCCCCCTGCTCCTAGCAGCCCTCAGTTGGGCCAGGAGGAACAAGAAGCAGCCAGGTAAGTTGCAGAGCCCCCCCCCCAGCCTGCCTTCAGGTACAAGCTCTCCCTCCTCTGTGAGGAGGACAGATCTGCCTGTTCCCCCCCCCAATAGCTAGCAATCCAAAACAGTCCAGTGAAGCCTGAGCAGTGGGTGTTGCCTTCTGACACAATTCCGGTGAAGTCAGGGGGTGTGGCATATGCAAATAAGTTATGCTAATGAGCTCCTGCACCTCTTTTCCTACGAAATGACCCCTGACCATGCATCAATTAACTATATGTGTGTTTATTTACACTTATTTATTTGTTTGATTTATATCCCGCCCTCCCTGCGAAGCCAGGCTCAGGGCAGCTCACAGTCATAATTATAAAAATACATTATAGCAGGGGTCGTTTCGTAGAAAAAGAGCTAGGGGAACTCATTAGCATATGCCGAGCCCCATGAGGGGCCCGGTGGTGGACCTGCAAGGCCGGCGGGAGTGCAAGGAAGCCCCACGAAGGCCCTCCCTGGCCCCAGGCAGGCAGGGGTGGGGAGAGGCAGGGAGGAAGCACCCTTCCTCTTCTCCTGCCTCCTCCTGGCTGAATGAGGGCCGGAAGCGGGGCGGCCGGAAGCAGGGGGCGGAGCTTTGTCATGTGCCCCGCCCCCCGTACCTCACCCGGGGGAACTGCGATCCCCCGCGATCCCCCGCAATCCCCCCGAAATGACCTCTGCATTATACAAATATTAAAACAGATAAAACAGTTAAAACCACAACAAAATGCAAAGGGCTAGCAGTGCAAGTAAGCAATGGCGGCATTCTTTCGGCATCCAGATATAACAATTGCCATATACCAGCTTCCTTGCCAGGCTATCAGATATTACTTTGGTGCTGATGTTACTTTGGTGCTGATGTGTTAATTAGTTAATTGATGGATGTAATAATTCATGTGAAAATGTTTTTGTTTTTTAAATGCACAACATATTTTTGTAATTATACTTTATTGCTTGAGTGATTTAAGTAGCCATTACGACGGTATATTTTGGTATAGGCCACCTGGACCCTGGGAAACCTGGGCTGAGACTCGAAGTTCTCACCAGAGAGTTGCTTTCTGCAGCTGTTCTCAGTACTGGGATTCTTCGGCAGGTGCAGACCTTGCTGTATATTTTTCTTGTCTTTGGGGTTCTTCCCTCCTGGCATGTAACATCCACACCTCTGCTTAGCGTGTCTCATCTAGACAGATTGCGCTGCTAAGCATCAGGCATGCGGTGTCACAGTTTGCTCCATGAATGCTGGCCACTTTCCTCCGTTTTCCTTTCTACTTGTAGGGATTTCAGAAAACGTTGCTATCCATCAAATTGTGGAAGGCGATGCCCAGAACGCTTTGCTTCGCTCCACTCCATCATCATCGCGGCTACAAATCCTGACAAGTATCTTTTCTCCCAGATTTTCAGTGCCTGTCTTTTTTCGACGTATCATTTTTGTGCTTCCTGGTTTGGGTTGGTGGAGTGTTTTATTATTTCCTCCCCTCCATTGCTAGAATCCTCTATTGGTTTAATTAAAATCCTTGTTCATCTGATACATGTGCCAAGTTACTTCAACCGGAAAGGGTTGCATTCTCTCTCTCAGCCACACTATGTGTGCCAGATTCTGTAAGCTTTAAACTGGGATTTCTGACAATGATGTAGAATGCGGCATGGCGAAGGGGCAGATTAGACATAGTATAGCCTCTGAAACCCTCGTTTGGAGTTCTGTTAGTTCCTGACCTCCAGTTGCTTGGGAGGGTGGCCAGCAGGCTGCTCCCAAGAAAATGTTTTAATTCACACTCTCTCGAATTCGTATCTAGAAAGCGGACTTGTTTCCCTCTGCCACTGAGTACCAGATGCAAGATCTCTCGTTGTCTAGGATGTAGCTTTGATTGTGATTTTCTTGACTTGTAGCCAGCAATTAAGGTGTAAGATGTTTCGTTTTAGCTCTGTGTCTCATCTCGGGTTTTGCCTGGCTTCGCTGCGTACATTTGAGACCCAGCAGACTGAAGTTAGCCTGCTATTTCTCTTAAATTTGATGATTTATTAAAATCTCCTTGTAAGCAAACGTGGATCTTGCATATCGTTTCCTTGGGGTTTCTGCGAACTTCAGCGCTTCTGGCCAGGGCTCCAAACAGACATTGATTAATTTATTAAAAGTTTCCTGACCAAATTTTTCCCCTATGGAAAGAAATTGGGGCAATAAATAAAAGATAACAACGCTAGAGACAGATTTGAAACCTTGGCCTCGAAACATTGAAGAAGCACTGTCATTTTTAAAGAATCCACAGTTGTCACAAAAGTACTTTGCGTGTGTGTCAAGTGCCATCAAGCCGCAACTGACTTTTGGCAACCCTATAGGGCTTTCAAGGGAAGAGATGTTCAGAGGTGGTTTACATTGGCCTGTCTCTGTGTTGTAACCCTGGGCTTCCTTGGTGGTCTCCCATCCAAGTACTACCAGGGCCAACCCTGCTTAGCTTCTGAGATCCAACAAGATCAGGCTTGCCTGTGCCATTCCAGTCACTTTGGAGTAGTGATTAAGAGTGCGGACTCTAATCTGGGAGAACCGGGTTTGATTCCTTGCTCCTCCACATGCAGCTGCTGGTGTGACCTTGGGTCAGCCGTAAGTTCTTTCAGAGCTGTTCTCTCAAGGGCAGTTCTCAAAAGAGAGCTCTCTCAGCAAGCCATAGTCCTGTCAGAGCTGTTCTTGAAAAAGAGCAGTTTCTCTCAGAGCTCTCTCAGGCCCACCTACCTCACAGGGTGTCTGTTGTGGGGGAGGGGAAGGAAAAGAAGTTTGTAAGCCTCTCTGAGACTCCCTTTGGGTAGTGAAGGGCGGGATATAAATCCACTCTCTTCTCTTCTTCTTCTCTTCCTCCACTTACAGCTGCTAGATGACCTTGGGCAAGCCATAGTTCTGTCAGAGCTGTTCTTGAAAAAGAGCAGTTTCTCTCAGAGCTCTCTCAGCCCCACCTACCTCCCAGGGTGTCTGTTGTGGGGAGGGGAAGGAATTGGTAAGCAGCTCTGAGACTCCTTTGGGTAGTGAAGGGCGGGGTATAAATCCAATCTCCTCCTCCTCCTCCTCCTCTTCTTCTTCTTCCTCCTCTTCTTCTTCTTCGGCTGTTGGTCTCCTTCAAATGCCCTTCTGGAAAGAGCTGCCTTTTCTAAACCATGAACATTCGTGAACACACATGAAGCTGCCTTATACTGAATCAGACCCCCGGTCCATCAAAGTCAGTCTTGTCTGTTCAGACTGGCTGTGGCTCTCTAGGGTCTTTCACATTGCCTATGGCCTGGACCTATAACTGGAAATACCGGGGATTGAGCCTAGGATTTCCTGCGTGCAAAGCAGAGGCTCTTCCACCAAGCCACAGCCCCTCAATGCCAAAGGCAGAACACCCCTAAAATCCCCTAAGACCTCCAGGAGCTGAGGCATATCAACAATGAAGGACCAGGACTAGACTTCCCTGCTGAAGTTCATCTTGACCACAACACCATGCTGAGGAGCTGTGTGCCTGCACATGAGCTACTTGGTCATTGCAGCTTGGTATAAAGTACGTAATCACTTGCAGTTCGTCCCCTTTTTGTGCCGGCTCAGTAGGATGCCCCCTTTCAATGACTGGCCATGGACAGAATATATTGACTACTCCCCCCCCCTTTTTTTGCATCTGTGCAGTCAACAGCATGTATTCAAGAAATGACCACAAGATTAGCTGGGTTTGTGGGCAGATTCCAAATGCACAATGAGACACATTAGTGGTAAGTCTCAGCTCAAAAATCTCAAACTCATTTTCCTTTTCATTGTGTGCCTTTTAAAACTGGAGATGACAGTGCCAGACAAGTGGTGGCTACAGCTGTTGCCAGAAAGTGTAAGAAAGCCGTGTAATCATGCGAATGGACACATCCAGATTCATTTGGATGCATCTGAATGGCTTGCCAAAAATCGGCTCTCTGCTGGCAAGCGGTGAGAAGGGCATGAGCCAAATCTAGAGGTATCCAAGCATATCTTGTCCTAAGGAGTGGCAGCAACTGGGATTTTTAAATCAAAAGAGAGCGTTCATGAAATTTGGTAATACTGCTAGTTCACAAGTTTCAGGTGTCAGCTGTTGTGACGTGCATGCAGTGTGTGAATTAGCAATTTTGAGTTCTGTTGGTATCTTTTAAATGACCGGCCATGCGTTAAAATTGAAATACAACCACGGGAAATTCAAGCCTTTGAATGCTGCACTTCTGACAGTTGTGTGTGCGAGTTGAGTGTCGTCAAGTCACTTCAGACTTATGGCGATCCTATGAATCAGTGATTTCCAGAAACGTCCTATCATTAACAGCCTTGCAGACGGAGGGCCCTTGTGGCTTCCTTGACTGAATCCGTCCATCTCCTGTTGGCTTTTCCTCTTTTCCTGCTGCCTTCAACTTTCTTTATCGTTATTGCCTTTTCTTTTTTTCTTAAGTACCCGAGGGTACACTTTTATTGTTTTTTTACATTATATACTACAAACATACAGACAGACAACACCCAACTACCCCCCACTACCCCCAACAACATATAACATATAACAAGAGACTTTTATCACTTCTTCTGCTTATTAAATTTCTAAATTCATTATCTATTTTGCTAAGCTTATCTTTTCTGCGTTCTCACATTACTACATTTATCTACCAGTTGCATTTACATTATACCAATCATAGAATCTCTTCCAAGTTTTTTTAAAAGTCCATTCTGTGCCGGCTCTCATCTCAAGTGTCAGCTTGTCATTTTCCGCCGTTTCAAATAGTTTATTTACGTATTCTTGTTTCGTTCGTATTTCCATTATTTTCCAATATCTGGCATATAGTATCCTTGCAGCTGTCGACATATGAACGATCAAATACCTATCTGCTTTATCAAAGTCTTTCGGAAATATATTCAATAACAGCCTCTCTGGAGTAAACGGGATATTAGCTCTTGTTATTTTTTCCATTATCTCGTGAATCCATCTCCAATACCTCTTTGTAGCATCACATAGCCACCACATGTGATAAAAAGAGCCAGTCTTATTTTTACATTTCCAGCATGTATCAGAGCAGTTACTATTTTGTTTAGCTAATCTATCTGGTGTAATAGACCATCTATAAAACATCTTATACATGTTCTCTTTATATGACACAGCATTAGTTAATTTTATATTTTTCCGCCAAATCTGCTCCCACTCTTCAAAATTAATATTACGGCCTATATTCTGGGCCCATATGTTATTGCCTTTTCCATTGACTCTTGTCTTCTCATCATGTGACCAAAGTACAACAGCCTCAGTTAGGGAGAGTGCATTCTTGATCTGATCTAGAACCAACTGCTTTGTCTTTTTGGCAGTCCACCATCTCCGTAAAACT
>NW_015176046.1:0-6143 GCF_001447785.1 Gekko japonicus | reverse complement strand
CTCTTTCCCAACACTGCATTTCAAAGGAATCTACCCTCTTCCTGTCAGCTTTCTTCCTGTCAGCTTCTGAGAGAGCCAGTTCGATGTAGTGGTGAGAGACCCAGTTTACCAGTTTGGTGAGAGAGCCAGTTTGGTGTACTGGTTAAGTACGCAAACTCTAATCTGGGAGAACTGGGTTTGATTCCCCACTCCTCCACTCGCACCTGCTGGATGACCTTGGGCAAGCCGTAGTTCTGTCAGAGCAGTTCTGGAAAGAGCTCTCTCAGCCCCACCTACCTCACAGTGTGTCTGTTGTGGAGAGGGGAAGGGAAAAGAGTTTGTCAGCCGCTCTGAGACTCCTTTGGGTAGTGAAGGGCGGGTTATAAATCCAATATCTTCTTCTTCTTCTTCTGAGAGCCAGTTTGGTGTAGTGGTTAAGTGTGCGGACTCTAATCTGGGAGAATCGGGTTTGATTCCCCACTCCTCCACTTGCAGCTGCTGGATGACCTTAGGCAAGCCGTAGTTCTGATAAGAGCTGCCCTTGAAAAAGAGCAGTTTCTGTCAGAGTTCTCTCAGCCCCACCTGCCTCACAGGGTGTCTCTTGTGGGGAGGGGAAGGGAAAGGAGCTTGTAAGCCGCTCTGAGACTCCGAGTGAAGGGCAGGGTATAAATCCAATCTCCTCTTCTTCTCTTCTTCATTGTCCAACTTTCACACACCCATACATAGACACAGGGAATATTGTGGTATGATTATCTTGATCTCGGTTGCCAGCAACACACCCTTATGCGTAAGAATCTTTTCTAGCTCCTTCGTGGATGCCCTGCCCAGCCTCAGTCTCCTTCTGATTTCTTGCTCGCAGTCTTCCTTTGGGTTGATGATGGAGCCCCAGAATAGAAAATCTTGAACAACTTCAGTTTCTTCATCATCTGCCTTATTGTCATACCCTTGCTTTAATGACCTAGAGCACGGGATGTCAAACATGTGACCTGGGGGCTGGATCAGGCCCCTGAGGGGCTTCCATCAGGCCCGCAGTGGAACCGGCTGTCTTCTGCTTCTTCATCCAGTTCCGCTGCTGCTGCATCATCGTAGGTTTACAGCTTACAGATACATACCTGAACAGCATACTCAAGACTGCAACAGCATGGAAATTTGATGCAATCACTCAGAGCAAGAGGTGTCAGTTATCGGACACTGTTAAATAAACAAAATATTTTGTTGTTGTTGTTGTTCAGTCGCACAGCCGAGTCCGACTCTTCGCAACCCCATGGACCAGATCACGCCAGACCTTCCGGTCTTCCGCCATCATCTGAAGTTTGCTTAACTTCATGTTCATTGCATCTATGACACTGTCTAACCATCTCATCCTTTGCCGTCCCCGTCTTCTTTGACCTTCAATCTTTCCCAGCATCAGGGTCTTCTGATATTTCTACAAAATATTGCAAGAGTGCTAATGTTCTGAGCACGTTTTTATTTTAAGTTAAAAAAAGCCCTTTGTGTTTGTGTCCTTTATAAAGTTTATATCTCCGCTACCTGGCATTACATTTCACGACACACATGGCCCCGCCCGACAAGGTCTCATTTATGTCAGATCCGGCCCTCATAACAAATGAGTTTGACACCCCTGACCTAGAGGTATAGTTTCTTATTTATTTGTTTGTTAAATCCAATTTGTTAGGCCGCCCTTCCCTGCAATCTGGGCTCCGGACTGCTTACATCAAAACAAGCACAATAATAATCCAATTAGATAACGTTAAAAACGGCTAAAACGGTATTAATCAGGCAATACTTTACATTGTCAAGATGATGAGAATTTGTTCCCACTGGGCCCCTCGGTGAAGGGGGTGTGGAGGGCTGAGTGGGAGGGTATGAAACCGAAGGCCTGGTGGAACATCTCTGCCTTACAGGCCCCACAGAAAGGTAGTAGATCCCGGCCCCAGTCACACGGGCCAGATAACGTGGGGGGGAGGCGTGGCTGTTCGCCCCGGAGCAAAATAAAGCAGGGTAGCCCGATCACACAGTCCCCCGCTGCAGCGTGACAAAGAAGCGGCTCGGCGCAATCACACAAGTGTTTCACATTTGTGCACATGCGCAGTTCCGTGGAGCAGCACTGCTTTCAGTTTCGTGTTTGTGTGCATGCGCTTACGAAAAACATCTGGTTTGCGACGGGACGTGGATGGGCGCTGGATGCCACGGGATACTAGCGCTCCCGCGATCAGACGCCCGCCTGTGCTGCGCGTTTTCCGGATACTGTTGCACTTTCCTTGGTACTTTTTAACTCCGCATCTTCGGCGGGATGCCACGGGTTGGCCACGGGTGCGCTACGCTTCTCAAATGTTGCGGTGAGATTGTGCCCTGAAAATCCACCCGACATTCATGCCTTTCGCGTGGCAAAATCTCCGTGTGACCAGGGCCCCCCATAGGATGGAATGTTGAAAGAAGTGTAGAGAAGAGTCACTCCTAATTGGGACATCTGAGAAAGGGAGCTTTGATGCTTGAAAGCTGAGACCCTGAACATCTGGTTGGTCTTTTAGGTGCTGCTGTTTAAGTGCTAGCCGTTTCTGTCAGAGCTCTCTCAGCCCCACCTACCTCACAGGGTATCTGTTGTGGGGAGGGGAAGGGGAAGGAGTTTGTAAGCCGCTCTGAGTGAAGAGGGGGGTATAAATCCAATCTCCTCCTCCTCCTCTTCTTCTTCTGGACTCGAATCTTGCTCTTCTACCACCGACCAACATGGCTACCCACCTAAAACGATCCTAACTGTGGCTTTCTCTTTGTGGCTGTGATACATGAGCAGTGATGCTGCACCAGTATGAACACTGAAGTATATTTAGGTTATTTAAGGCTCCCTAGGAACTTCTGGGGTGGGGTGCCAGCCAATGCTCCCTCTAAGCTGTGGAGTCTTGTGAGCAAAAATTCTACTTTGTGAGCTGCTGGGCGGATCCAGCAGGGCTCTCTTTATGTTCTCACCAGGGGAAGGCCTCAGTCTCTATGCCCTGTTGTTGGCCCTCTAGAGGAATTGGTTGGCCACTGTGTGAGACAATATGCTGGACTGGATGGACTACTGGTCTGATCCAGCAGGGGTTTTCTGATGTTCTTATTAGGAGAAGGCCTCGGCCTCTATGCTATGTTGCTAGACGTCCAGGGCATCTTGTTGGCCACTGAGTGAGACAGGACGCTGAACTAGATGGACCACCAGTCTGATCCAGCAGGGCTCTTCTGATGTTCTTATCGGGGGAAGGCTTCGGTCTCTATGTCCTGTTGTTGGCCCTCTAGAGGAACTGGTTGGCCACATAAGAACATAAGAGATGCCAATGTTGGATCAGGCCAAAGGCCCACCCAGTCCAACACTCTGTATCACACAGTGGCCAGAAATACCAGTGCCATCAGGAGGTCCACCAGTGGGGCCAGGACATTAGAAGCCCTCCCACTGTTGACCCCCCCACAAGCACCAAGATGACAGAGCATCACTTGCCCCAGAGTCCCTATCTATACCTTGTGGCTAATAGCCACTGATGGACCTCTGCCACTGTGTGAGACAAGATGCTGGACTAGATGAACCACTGATCCAATCCAGAAGGGCTCTTCTGATGTTCTTAGGAAGGCCTTGGCACCGATGTCCTGTTGTTGTCCCTCCAGAGGAACTGGTTGGCCGCTGTGTGAGGCAGGATGCTGGACTAGATAGACCACTGGTCTGATCCAGCAGGGCTTTTCTGAAGTTCTTAGGAAGGCCTTGGCATCTACGCCCTGTTGCTGAACCTCCAGATGAACTGGTTGGCCACTGCATGAGACAGGATGCTGGACTGGGGGATGGACCACGGCTCTGATCCAGCAGGGCTGTTCTTATCCAGCAGTCTGAATGGCAAATAATGATCTCAGTCGAAGGACGAGTTTGTGGAAGGAAAAGAGATTGGGGCAGCATTTCCCAGACGCCCTGTATCAGGAGGCCAACCGGCCCGTCCTTCCCCTATGTGACAGGCTTTGTTGTTCAGTCAGTCAGAAGAGGAGCAAGTTGGCAAACTTGATCCCCGCTCTTCTCTTGACTGCCTCCCGAGGACGTCGCTTTTTGTGCTAAATTCGAAGCATCCGCTCCAAGACCCGGTGGCCCATGAATGTCACACGGCTGTGGCAGGTGCTCTGAGCTTCTGGGAGGGAGATAGAAGCACCTACTGTAGCTCATGCAAGGAAAGAGCTGCTCTACCTGAGATCAGTCGCAAAAAGCCCCGAGGAGGGAGTAGCCATGTGTATCCTGGCAACACACTTCCTTGGGCGTAACCAGACGGGGCCCTTTTCACCTGGGCAGAAAGATAAGGCTTTGGCGAGCAAAATGACATTTCAAATATTAGCAAACCTCGTCTACAGCCCATAGAGCGAGCTTCCTTCTGTGTCTCCCTGGGCGGGGGGAGAGAGCCCGGCGCCCTTTGTCTTCCCTGCCAGGCAATTTGAAAAAGCTGATGATTATTATTTTTCCCCCATAGACTTGATGCACACAAAACAATGATTAAGAGAAGGGGGGAAAATGGACCCTATTATCCACCAGTGGAATTACAAACGCCGTGGGCCATTTTGCCATTCCGTCTCCCGTTCCCACCCCACCTCCCTCACCTGAATTCATTCTCTGCCTGGTTTCTAAGAAGGAAAAGTCCATTTAAATGCAGATCTCGGGTCCTGTCCGAAAGCGGCGAGCAAAAGAGGACGGCCGCGATCAGCCAGACATTATTGGGTCTCTTTGGATAGGAAAGAGAGGTGAAGATTTGGGTAATTGCTTCAGTGTGACTCTTTCCTTCCCCATCTCATCCCATCCTTCTGGGGTGGAAGGGTGGATATTTTTAAAGGAACCGGCAGCGGAGGCCGTCAGAGAAACATAATCCCTCCTGTTTCTCCGCTGGAGCTCCACTTGACAGTCCCGTAATGAGAGTCTTTGCAAATTCCTCACAGTTTACGGAATTGACAGCCTGAAGGGCCGAGGCCGTTTCCCACTGAGGGGGAATTCACACAAAAAAACAAGTGAGTCTCACAAACGTCTTTAACCCCGCTGAAGTGACAAAGGAAAAGGGGAATTGAATATATATATATATATATATATAATTTGGAAGAATGAGATGTAGTAGTGATTGGAATGGAAGAAAGGAACACAGTGCTTAGTGTATCAGACAATCCAGGCTCTGTTTCAGTCAGATTTAAACAAGGGATGATCCCACCTAAATAGGATCTATTATTGCTGGGCCTGGAGGAGTAAAATAGGAATTGCCAATTTCATTAGCTGTCCCTTTTGCCATGGCTATTGTGGCTGAAGTCTTGGCTTCATAAGGCTTTACGTAAAATGCGAAGTACAACTAGCCATTTTCTGCTCTAAGGGACTCTGCAGGCCCCACAGATACCTCCTGGGACTTCTGAATCTCCCTGTAATAATAATAATAATAATAATAATAATAATATACTTTGTTGTCATTGTACATAGTACAACGAAATTAAAGATCCAATCATTTTGGTGATCTACAACAATATTCATATATGCGTCGGAGGGTGGACTCTATGGCATTGTCTCCCAGTGAGGCCCCTGTCTTCCCCAGACCCGGCCCTCCCCGGGCTCCACCCCTAAATCTCCAAGTATTTCCCAAGCAACCTTTGGCAATCCTAAAACTGATGAAGTTGGGACACCTCTAGGAGGCCCAGGTTGGTGTAGTGGATTAGGAGCACAGACTCTAATCTGGGAGAACCGGGTTTGATTCCCCACTCCTCCACTTGCAGCTGCTGGGGTGATCGTGGGTCAGTTGCAAGATATATCAGAGCTGCAAGGGCAGTCCTCGAAAGAGCTCTCTCAGCCCCACCGACCTCACAGGGTGTCCGTTGTGGGAAGGGGAAGGGATTGTAAGCCGCTCTGAGACTCCTTTGGGTACTGAAGGGTGGGGTATAAATCCAATCTCCTCCTCCTCCTCTTCTTCTTGATGTGCAAGAGGAGCCCCGAGTGGCTGAGCCAGCCTGGTCGCTGTGGGAAACGGCCTTGCCGTCTGTCATGGCTCAGGTGGGGTGTCACCTGACGCTGCCACCACTCTGGTTCCAGGCTCCGTTGAGAAGGCCCAGAGTACCCTCCAAAGACCTTTAGACCTCCCTTTTGGCCAAATAATAGGTGTGACTCCGCCGCCGCCCGGGCTCTTTTTGTAGCAGGA
>NW_015176045.1:280755-286947 GCF_001447785.1 Gekko japonicus | reverse complement strand
GAAGAATAGCCATGATAAAAATGAATATTCTGCCTAGATTTCTATTTCTAGCGCAGAATATACCAGTATTAAAACAATCAAAATACTTTACAGAACTAGACAAAGCAATGAGGAAATTTATATGGAATGCAAAAAAAGCAAGAATAAACTTAAAGACATTACAGGACAGAAAAGAAAGAGGTGGCCTTGGATTACCGAACTGGAAATTATACTATCAAGCAGCCAGTATGGGATGGATAAAAGATTGGATTAACCTCCAAGATGAAAGGTGTTTAAAATTAGAAGGGCACAAACTACCCATGGTATGGCATGCTTACGTTTGGTACGGTAAAGACGTATCACAGCAACATTTCAAAAATCATAGTATATAATCAGCTCTATTAAATGTATGGCAAAATATAAAGGAAAAATTCTATGTTAAGACCCCTAAATGGGTCTCACCTCTCGAGGCGTTTATAATGCCAACCTTGCTAAATAAATATAATAGGGAAACATATGACAAGCTGTTAGACTCTACAAATAACTTAAAATCAGAAACAGATTTACAAGCACAATGTAATTTAAAACTTTCTTGGTGGGAAAGGGCACAATTAAAATCAAGGTACCAAAAAGACTCAAAAATAGGATTCTACGTGGATAAGACAGAGCTAGATAAGATCTGGTTGTCCTCCAATGATAAAATGATCCAGAAGGTATATAAAGTCTTACTGGAAGAATATACGAAAGAAGAAGCAGAGAAGAAAAATATTGCTGCATGGATATGAGATATAGGTTATGAAATACAAATAGATAAATGGTTAAAGATGTGGAAGTTAACTAAAGTTATGAGGGCAACTAGCTTCAAAGAAAACGTGTTTAAAATGTATCACAGATGGTACTGGCCGCCAGAAAGAATAGCTAAATGTTATGCTAACTGCTCCAACATTTGTTGGAAATGTAAAACAAGTGTTGGAACCTTTTACCACATGTGGTGGTGGTGTCCAAAAATACAAAAATTCTGGATATGTATACAGAAAATGATACAAGAAATATGCAAAGTAAAATTGGATCTAGTGCCAGAAATATTCTTACTTAATTTACTTCCAGAATGTATTAATAATAATGATAAATATGTAATACTATATACAATAACGGCAGCAAGGATTTTATGGGCAAAATATTGGAAACAAGATGTCACTCCGAAACAAGAAGAAGTGATAGAGAAACTGATAGAAGTAGCAGAAATAGATAAGCTGAATTTAATCTTACAGGGGAAGTATGAAGAACGTTTTGTAGAGAGATGGGTGGGAATGTATAAGTGGTTAGAAAATGTATAAATGACTCTAAGGTGTATGCATATTAGAGAACTAATGATGTATAAAAACCAATAAATAAAACATTTAAAAAAACCAAAGCAAACTTCAAAGCAAATTTTGGGATTCCTCCTCAGGCAAAGCATGTGAGAAACTTAAAGGGAAGCCAAAAGATTTGATAAGACTCATAAAATTTGTCTGGGGATGGCACTATATACACATTACATGACATGTTTTAGAGAATTAAATGGAAAGGCTTTGGAGTAAATGGCTTGCAGGTTCCCATAGAAATCCACTAATCCAGAGTCCAGCATATGTTCTAATGTACACATAAAACACTTGCTCATTTAGCCCTCCCAACTCACTTCAGTGGAGAATGGGTGTCACTTTGCACATATACCTGTGTATGCCCCCAAAAGCTGCCATTTATTTAGAGGATTTCTAAGCCACCTTTCCTTACTGTAATTTCCTCAACATGGCTAGTTATACAGTGCACACTAAAAATTGCAACAATAAAATCACAGCAGTCTCAATAACAGACGTCTCAATAATCCAGACCAATGGGTAATTGGAAAAGAAGCATCTTTACTTTGAACTGGATGACCTGAAGAGATGGTATAATCTCACCTTCTGGGAAAGAGAATTCCACAACAAGGGATGACAGCAGAAAAAGAGGTCTTACTTTCACTAAGGATGACTCCTATAGCACAGCACCATGCATGCACCTCAGAGCCTCGGTAGATTGCTACAGGTGGGGATGATCCTTCAGGTACTCAGGACTGAAACCATTTAGGGTTTTACCTGTCAACAAACAACAACAAATACCTTTTATTGGCATAAAATATTAAACAGTTGCCATTGGGGTAAAACAATCCTATAAAATTTGTGGAAAATAAATAACTTTACCTGTCAAAATCAGAACTTGAACTGAGCTCAGAAACAGACTGGAAGCCAATGTAAGAGCAGGGTAAGGATCCTTGCAGCAGCATTTTGAACCATTTGCAGTTTGTGAACCATGTTCAAGGGTGTGTGTGTGTGTTAACTGCCATCTATTGGAAATATGTGTGTTGCAAGGTCTAAATTAGGCTGAGCCAGCTGAAATTGAATCCAATGAAGATTGAGGTCCTTTGCCTGAGTCGGGGAGGTCCGAGGGTAGGGATCCCACTCCCGACCTTTGATGGGGTGTCTCTTGCCAGAGCTGGAGGTTAGGAGTCTGGGAGTGCTCCTAGATGCCTCCTTAAAAATGGAGGCCCAGGTAGCAGCCACTGCCAAGGCAGCCTTTTATCATCTCTGGCTGATTAGGCAGTTGGTTCCCTTCCTCGAAAGCAATGACTTGGCAACAGTGATAAATGCAATGGTCACCTCAAGATTGGACTACTGTAATGCTCTCTACATGGGGCTGCCCTTGTCTCAAATCCAGAAGCTGCAGCTGGTGCAAAATGCAACGGCCAGGCTATTGATGGGACTCCCAATCCAGAAGCACATCGAGCCTATGCTTAAGGCATTGCACTGGCTGCCAATAGCATACCGCATTTGTTTCAAGGTGCTGGTTCTTAACTTTAAAGCCCTATATGGTCAGGGGCCTACATACCTGAGGGACCATCTTTCCCCACATGTTCCCCAGAGAACACTGCATTCAGAGGCCCAGAACTGACTGGCCCTCCCAAGTCTTAAAGAGGCCAGGTTGGTGACAACCAGGGTGCAGGCCTTCTTAGTGGCAGCTCCATCCTGGTGAAATGAGCTCCCAGAGGAGATCAGAGCCCTGAGGAGCCTATTACAGCTCCATAGGGTCTGTAAAATGGAGCTCTTCCGCCAGGCCTTTGGGGCTGCCGCCACCTTTAACAACTAGGATAAGAAGCCCTGCTGCCGCTGCAACTTATATTAACAGCCTGTGCCAGCCATTGGAAAGACACCAAAAGACAACTACAGAGGAACTGCGAGTCGGCTTGGGAAGTGAGAGTCGATGGTAGCCATCACGAACTCTATAACACAAATCTAGCACTTTTTATGGAATTGTAATCTGGTTTTAATACTGCTATAAATTATTTATTGTATTATTTTAAATGTTTTCTACTGATTTTATGTAAGCTGCCCTGAGCCGGCCCTGGCTGGGAGGGTGGGGTATAAATTTGAATAAATAAATAAATAAAATAAATTCAGTCATTATATGTGTTTACCTTGTGTGCTATTGTTTAGACTGACCTGGAAGGGAACCTGGCACAAAGCCAATGGGGAGAAAGCCCAGGAAACTGAAGCCTACTTACTCACAATCATTGGTTAAATGTATTCAGGTGATTTCCTTCTTGGGGTCAAGAAGAAAGAAGAATCTCCATTCCCAACTTGTCTGTCTGTTCTACTTGTAACAGTAAGCATGTATCTTAAGTGTTTGTTGTTTTGTAGATTTCCTGTGTACTCTTCCCTTTAGAAATAAAGATTTTTACACAGAAAGAAAATGCCTCCTCTCCAGTGAACAAAGACCCATTGCAACCTCTGAATATTCAACTATGTTCACCAAATTTTCCAGCAACATCAAGCCACTTCTACCTCATGGCAACCCTATGCATTAATGACCTCCACAATGTCCTATCATTAACAGCCTTGCTCAGGCAAACTGAGGGGCATGGCTTCCTTGATTGAATCAGTCCACCTCTTATTGTGTCTTCCTCTTTTTCAGTTGTCTTCAACTTTTCCTAGCATTATTGTCTTTTCCAGTGACTCTTTTCTTTTCACAATTTAACCAAAGTACAATAGCCTCAGTTTGATCATTTTAACTTATATGGAGAGTTCAGGCTTCTTCAGTGGTACATAGAGTATATTACAGCCATTTAACATGAATGTCACCAAGGCATATGTGGGCTTTCTCAAGGAATGGCCATGGTTGATGGATTAACTGAAATTGATAAAAAGTATTCTGAGTAATTTCAGATACCCACCCATGTGAAGAAAATGAGAATGCTGCAGCTAGACTGCTGGCCAGGGACAGTTACCAGGAGCATGTGACCCCAATTCTATGACAATTACATTGACTACTGATCCACTCCTGAGCCCAATTCAAGGTGTTGGTTTTGTCCTTTAAAGCCCTACATGGCTTGGGACCAGAGTATATGAAGGATCATCTTCTCCTGGACATTCTCCCCAGGAATGAAGATCACAGGGAGAGGCCCTCCTAGTAGTCCCACAAAGCAAAGAAGCTTTTCTGGTGGGTATAATGTTTTGCTAAATCTGTTCCTTTATTCCAGGCCAGTGTTTTAGACTGCCATAGTCCATCCCAGGACTTGGTGAGGACAAGAACAGGGTGAAAGGAAGATGTCACTGCAGTTCCAGGCTGAGAAAGAACTGGACTTAATAAAGGGTGCTCATATTTGAAACTATGCTGCCTCCTTATTTTGATGCCTAGCATTAAGGACATAGCAGTGGGTATATGAGACTGGGACTTCTCAGTGTCATCCCCACAGTGATGGAACAATCTCCCCAGGCAGGTGCATCTGGCCCTGTCTCTTTCAATGTTTAGGTAACAGTTGAAGATTAATATAGGGTTTTTTAAAAAAAACAAACAAACCAACAATTGGTAGTTATGAGATTTTAAATTGTTGTCTTTTATGCATTTTGTATTATTGTTGTTTTAGTTACATTGTAAACCACCCTGAGTTCCTCAAAGTAGAGAGGTAGCTAATAAATGTTATAAATAAATAAAAACTTTCAAAATAAACCCAAACTATGAACTTGGTTATTCAGAGGAAAGGTGAAAGCAGATCCGATAAAGGCTAGACAAAATAACTATGTAGCAGTTTGAAAGCAAGAAATTGCAAGTAGATAAATAGGTACCACTTCGGTGGGAAGGTAACAGCGTTCTGTGCGCCTTGGTGTTTAGTCATGCTGACCACATGACCACGGACAGCGCTGGCTCTTCGGCTTTGAAACGGAGATGTGCACCACAACCCTAAAGTCAGATTCGACTGGCTTTTGAGCAAGGGAACCTTTACCTTTACTAATAGGTGATTTTAACTACCCACACATTGATTGGGTCAACATGAGTTCAAGTTGGGAAAAAGAGATTGAATTTCTAGACACTCTCAATGACTGTGTGTAAGGATCAGCTATAAGTTTTTACAGGTTGGTTGCAGCCTGTTGGAGACGAGCATTCATTAAAAGCACCTGGTGGCCTTGACCAGCTGGCATAAGATGTTTTCATCTGGTTGCCAGCTAGCAATTGGGATTAACCAACTATGCCCTGATTGGCTAATGGGGTCATGGGGGGGCTGATGAAAGGGAGATGCCGGACAGTCTTGAGGAGGGGGTTAGCTATTAGAGAAGACCCAGCTCGAGGCCTCAGTAACTTCAAGCCAGAATACCAAGGACTGTTCCAGTCAGAATGGACTCCCTTTCTTAACCCTCTGGGTGAGAAAGTCAAGTGATAAGATTACCCCGCAAGTATTTAGCTGTTCGGAGACTCAGATTCAGACCATCACCATTATAGTATTCCCAGCTCGAGGCCTCAGTAACTTCAAGCCAGAATACCAAGGACTGTTCCAGTCAGAATGGACTCCCTTTCTTAACCCTCTGGGTGAGAAAGTCAAGTGATAAGATTACCCTGCAAGTATTTAGTGATTCAGAGACTCAGCTTCTGCCCAGCACGAGTATAGTGTTGTTGTTTTGCCAATGTTGTGATTTGTGAGTGATTTCTGCCTAGTAAACACTATTCATTATTTGAAATATTTTAATAAATGCAGAGGGATTTTTTAAAAAAAAATCTGCTGTGTGAGGAGTACTTGCTGAATGGCTATGTACATCCTCAAAGGAAACACAGAAGCTAAAAAGCCTCAACAAAGGACCAGGACCCTTTGCGTTAAGTGCTCCTCTTACTGTTGTGTAGAGATGTTTTTGCTGTTGGATATTATGA
>NW_015176045.1:269578-279648 GCF_001447785.1 Gekko japonicus | reverse complement strand
CATACAGGCCCAGATCCAAGAGTTCTGAAAGAACTCAAATGTGAACTTGTGGGTCTCCTGACAAAAATATGTAATCTTTCATTAAAATCTGCCTTCATTCCTGAGCACTGGAAGGTAGCTAATGTCACTCCCATATTTAAAAAGGGTTCCAGAGGAGATCCAAGAAATTACAGGCCAGTCAATTTTACTTCAATACCTGGCAAGTTGGTAGAAACTTATTTGTTGAACTCAGACTCTCATTTGCCATGTTTCTGGGGATCTGAAGCCTGCAGAGGGAGGGAAATTCCAGAGGGGGGGGTGAGAGTGCGAGAGTGTAAGAATTGCTCCATTGTAGTTGTAATGGAATGCTTCTTAAGCAGCCTCTGTAAGCGGGATGACCTTGGTCAGTGTCTGTGCTTGCTTTGCTGTCAGAGATAACTGTAATGGCAGATTTACAGGTGGAGGTGTAAGGAGTATGAAAGCTAGGCAGGATGATTGCAGTGTTGTAAAGTACTGGGTTCACACATGGAGACTCGGACCACGACATGCTAACTAGACGCTGTAGTAACCGAGGGTTATTTTACTTTAATTGACAAATGTAGTTATTGCCTAGCAGAAACCCAAGGTTGGGTTCTTGAGCCTGAAGGTTGGTCACCTGTAGGCTATTAGTGTTACTTGGCACTGCCTGGGGGTGGGCTCAGGTGAGCCTGGTTAAGCCTAATTGGCAGTTAGTATCAGTGGTCAGAGCTTTAGTGGGCTAAAATTGAAGTCCTGCTGTAATTGGTTCCATTGGGGGGTTTGAATTTTCCCCCAAGGTCGTATTGAAGGACTCAGGGTGGTCTAGGATCCTTGGTCCCTATTGTGTTTGGACCCAAGCTAAGGACTGAGGCTTTAGACCCCTAGAGGCAGTCCACAGACATAACAAGTGTGTGATTGGATGGAACTGTTCGAACTGTCTATGACTTTGGGTTTTGGTGCCAGAACCTCAGTTCTGACACAGTACCTGTCTTAACTTGGAACCTCTTTAGTTCTCAATAAACAGATCACTGCCAGAGAGTGTTGTTGAGAGTAACTTTGTCTAAGAGTCTGATATAGTGTCAGAACTCCCACTCTTCGATTGTCACACCACGGATGTGATGGCTGACGAAGGCAAAGATATACTGATGGGAACCAGCTCCCAAAATGAGATACCAGCTCACAATCCTGACAACCAGAAAGACGAAGGTGTTACTGCCACCACAGCCAAGTCCACCAAAAATGTTGTAATGTGGAAAAAGAGTGTGAGGCCGAAATACCCTCATTCAAACCAGGGCAGATGGGAAGAGCCCACCTGGCTGCGAACCCCGGGTACCGGGGATGGAAAAGTCAGTCTGACCTGGAATGGAGACGGATGTCAAGAGTGTTTCAGGATAAATCTTGGGCAGCTGTGAGTGGCCAGAATGTTGGTGGACAACCAGCGGATGGACTGCCTCAGGATGGAGTTTTGTGGAAAGGTTGAAGACCTACACAGAGACATCCATACCCTCCTGGATGAACTCCTGGGGGTCATTTGGGAACTCATGCAGGAAGAACAAGGGGAAGAGGGCTGAGGCGTGCAAGTGGCTGAGGAGGCACCACCTGTGCAAGGACTAGTGCAGCCACCCCCACCTCCCCTGGCTTCTTAGTCTGCCCCTGCCAGCCCCTGGAGCTGAATGACTAAGGGATGCGTTAGAGGCAACGTTTGATGGCACCCAGAGAAGTTGGCATTTTTCACCCTGCAGGTGCAGAAGTTCCTGTGGGAATGGGGCCACACCTTCACCTATGGTGAGCACCGCGTGGACTTTGTGGGGTCTTGGTTGCAAAATTGGGCAGCAGACTGGTTCATGGGGCTCTACAATGTTGGGGGCCCAGAGCTCCAGGACATGGACACTTTCATGCAGGTTCTGCACCAACAATACAAAGATCCTTTGCAGCTGGAGAAGGCCTGAACCTGACTCTGGGGATTGAGGCAGGGGGCCCGCTCAGTCCAAGAATACTCTGATGAGTTTAAAACCTATGCCCCGAAGTTCCAAGGGTGGCCAGAAGAAGTGCTTATCGAGTTCTACTGGGCTGGCCTCAATCCTACCATCCCGGATAAGGCTCTGGTCCAGGACAACCCTCTGATGCTGAATGGCTGGATACAGGTGGCGTGTGAGGCTGAAAACAGGTGCAACCTGCTATGCATGTACCACCCAAAGACCCTGGTGAAGGGTCCCAGCAGGACAAAAACTCTATGAGCCTGCCCCACCAGGACTGGAGGGGAGTGAGAGCAGTGCATGTGGTTGGGATGGTGTCTGCGATATGGAGCTCCAGGTCACTTCTCCGCAAACTGCCCGAAGGACAAGAGCCCTGGCAGGGTGAAGAAGGAGGAAAGTAAAGACAAAAGAGCCAAGCCAGTGAGCTGGCACCCCAAGACACCTAAAGCCTTACAATCGGGAGTGCAGGAGGAGCTCGAAGGCACCTCATCCAGCGAAGGAGGGTTGCCTCAGCTGGCAGGAAAAGGCTGAGACCTGCTGTGAAGGGCGTCAGCTGGCAGGTCTGAAAGTCCCCGGTGCAAGATTCAGTGAGACCCACCTCCCCCCTCTTTTATTTGACTGTTACCATGATTAAAGGAGCTGCGGTGGCTCAAGTGGTTAAGACGCTGAACTGCAGGCTGTGGAAGGTTGGTAGTTCAGCAGTTCGAGACCTGGGTGCCGCATGATGGAGTGAGCTCCCATCTCTAGTTCCAGCTCCTGCCAACCTAGCAGTTTGAAAGCAAGAAATTGCAAGTAGATAAATAGGTACTACTTCAGTGGGAAGGTAACAGCGTTCCGTGCGTCTTGGTGTTTAGTCATGCCGGTCACATGACCACGGAAACGTCTTCGGACAGTGCTGGCTCTTCGGCTTTGAAACGGAGATGAGCACCGCAACCCTAGAGTCGGACTCGACTGGCTTTCGAGCAAGGGAACCTTTACCTTTACCTTTACCATGATTAATCCAAAGGGGCAACTCATATTAGAGTGAAAGCTCTAATTGACTCCGGGTGTACTCGGGACTTGATTAGCCCAGCATTATTCATGGGCTGACAGGCCAAGTTACACAAACTAGAGGAGCCCCTAGTTTTCTCCCAGATGGATGGGGGCCCCATGAAAGGGGAGGCTTGTCGGTACCATACAATCAGCCAACTGGTGAGGGTGGCATCTCACTGGGAACTGTTCTTTTGTGGTGAACCCCTATGCAAAGTTCCCACTGGTGCTTGGAAGTCTCTGGCTCCAAGCCCAAGACCTGTCCATCCAATGAAGTACTGGGACCACTGTTCCCTCTAAGCTGAGTTAGTGTGAGTTAGCTCACAGTTTTTTAGCCTTCAGCTCACACATTTCTGTCTTAGCTCAGGAAGGAGGGCCCCAGAGCAAACTAATTTATGCAGTAGCCAAATCGCTTGCTCACAACTTTAATGCCAGTAGCTCACAAAGTAGAAGTTTTGCTCACAAGACTCCACCGCTTAGAGGGAACATTGACTGGGACCCTCACATTTTAGACCCCTAGTAGAAAGAGCAGCTTTGGAACTCTGAATTGGGGGAAGAGTCCCACCCTGTTGCAGAGCGCATTTGCCTAGCATGGGAGGAACTGAAACTGATCCTTGCCAAGTAATGGGACCTGGGTAGAGTCTTTGAAGAAGGGGAGGTGGATGAAGTACCTCCCCATCGCAAAACTGACTGCACAATCAAGATATTGCCAGGGAAATGGCGATCTATCAAACAGTATAGAAATTCAAAAAGGTGTAAGGCAGGGGTGCCCCTTGTCTCCTCTTTTGTTTATTTTTGCATTAGAAACACTGCTAGAAATGATTAGAAAAAATAAATAAATCCAAAGATTAAGAATAAGAGGGGAGGAATTTAAAGTCCAGGCCTTTGCCGATGATATGGTATTTATACTGGAAGAACCACAGTCATCAATAGATCAGCTGTTACAAACACTACAGAGATATAGTAAGGTAGCCGGACTCAAAATCAACAGCAGCAAAACCAAAGTATTAACAAAAAATTGTGAAGCTAATGTAATTGCATATATTAAAAAAGGTCAGTTTTTGAAATTAGTAAGAAAATTAAGTATCTTGGGATACAAATAATGAAAAAATGTAGCTCACTTTTTCAAGATAACTATATTAAAATACTAAAATAAATTAAAAATGATTTAGATTGGTGGAAGGATCTTCAAATTACTTTTTCTAGGTAGGATTACCACGGTAAAAATGAATGTATTGTCGTGCATGTTATTTCTATTCCAAATGATCCCTATTTTAAAAAATAGAATTTTTAAAAAAGATTTGGAGAACTTGATTAGAGACTTCATATGGCAAGGTAAAAGGGCAAGGATAAAACTTAAATATTTACAGGATAAAAAGGAAAGGGGGGGCCTGGCATTACCCGATTGGAAACTATATTTTGAAGCCGCTGCTTTAAATTGGATTAAGGAATGGGTTACCCAATACTAGATTGTTGAAACTCAAGGGCCACAATCTTATGATGGGATGGCACGCGTATTTGTGGTACCAAAAAGTGACAAGGACCAGTTATTTCTCACAGCACCTGATTAGAGGTGCCTTATTTAAAATCTGGGAAGAAATTTAAAAAAAATTACCAAAAGATACCACAATGGATATCTCCCATCGAAGCATTCACCAAACCCACTTTGTTTAAAAAAATACCCTAAATGGAACTATACAAATTTACTATTTACTAGATAAAAAAGGTAATTTGATCACCGAAGAAGAGTTAGGCAAATACAATATAAATTTAACTTGGTGGCAAAAGACAACTCTTAAATCTAGATGGACAAAAGATAAAAATATAGGTTTCTATAATAAACCTACTGGTTTAGATGAGGTGTGGATAAACAACAACAAAAAAGTTATTGGGAAAGTATAATTTTCTGCTAGCGTACACCATGCAAGATGAGTGGGTAAAACTCCAAATCATAAAAAGGGTGCAATGTATTGGAAGAAACATAAATCTAGATGAATGGGAGAAATTTTGGTCCAGGAATATAAGATATATTAAAACAAGTAATTTCAAAGAAAATATAGTTAAGATGTTGTATATGTGGCATATAACTCCAGAAAGACTTAATAAATTTAACAAAATATTTTCAAAAAATTGTTGGAAGTGCAAACAAAACATTGGTACATTTTTTTCGTACTTGGTGGGTCTGTAAAAAAGTGAAGAAATATTGGAATGTTATAAAAGCAGTCCTGGAGGAGATTTTAGAAATAGATTTACAATTGAAGCCAGATTTTTTTTGTTAAATATAATTCTGGAGAAACTCAAGAAATATGAAATTTATATAACTGTGCATATTTTAGTTGTGGCCAGAATCTTAATTGTGAAATATTGGAAAAATAAAAATACACCAACGAAAGATGAATTTATATGTAAACTAATGGAAGTCGCCAAATTAGAAAAAAATAATGTTTACTATTCAAGATAAGAGTGAGAAAGAATACAATAAATACTGGTCTAAAGTGGATATATGGCTACAAAATATTAAAGGGGACAAATAAGGTGAATATAATAGGATTGGAAGTAGAATGCTGGAAGATTTTCTGTAAATAATACATTGAAATGTACATGTATTTGTTTGATTTATTCAAAATCAAAAATAAACAGTGGAGAGAGAAAAAGATACTGCGAGGGCATAAGATGCCTAAGAGGAAACTTTACTCCATGAGCCCGGCAGGGAAAGAAGAGTTGTGGAGGTTCATTGATCAAATCTTGCCAGGGGTTTCATCAGATCGGCAGCCTCCCCATTTGCTGTGCCAGTGCTATTTTGGAAGAAAAAGGACAGGGGGCTGAGGCTGTGTTCTGACTATCAAGGGCTAAATGCAGTGTCTGCGAGTTAAATGCAAACATTTGATTGCCTAAAGACTCTGTTTACCTCTGAGCCCATCCTACACCACCCTGATGAGACTAAACAATTTGTAGTACAGGTGGATGCTTCTGATGTGGCCATGGGAGGGGCAATCCTACAGAAGGAGGGGGATGAGAACTTGCTGCCACTGCCCTATGTGTCAAAGAATTTCTTGGCTACCGAATGGAATTGGGCAGTATGGGAGAAAGAGGCCACAGCCCTAACAAGCTGGCCCTAACAACATGGAAACATTGGTGGGATGACCTTGGTCAGTGTCTGTGTTTGCTTTGCTGTCAGAGATAACTGTAACAGTAGATTTACAGGTGGGGGTAAAGAGAGCATGAAAGCTAGGTGGGATGATTGCAGTGTGTGATTGGATGGAACTGAAGGGGGGGGCTTGTTCAAACTGTCTATAACTTTGGGTTTTGACGCCAGAACCTCAGTTATGACACAGTACCTGTCTTAGCTTGAAACTTCTTTATTTCTCAATAAAAAAATCACTGCCAGAGAGTGTTGTTGAAAGTAACTTTATCCAAGAGTCTGACATTATTAAGGAGAGAATTAGTGGGCACATTGATGAACAAAAACTATTGAGAAAGACTCAGCATGGGTTCTGTAAGGGAAGATCATGTCTCACTAACCTGTTAGTGTTCTTTTAGGGGGTGAACAAACATGTGGACAAGGGGGACCCAACAGATGGTGTTTACCTTGACTTCCAGAAATCTTTTGATAAAGTTCCTCATCAAAGGCTCCTAAATAAGCTAAATAGCCATGGGATAAAAGGACAAGTCCTCTTGTGGGTCAAAAACTGGCTAATTAATAATAAATGGGCAGTTTTCACAGTGGAGGGTGGTAAGCAGTATGGTACCACAGGGATCAGTACTGGGTCTGATGGTTTTTAACTTGTTCATTAATGATTTGGAGTTGGGAGTAAGCAGTGAAGTGGCTAAACCTGTGGATGACCCAAAATTGTTCAGGGCAGTTAAAACCAGGGAGGATTGTGAGGCACTACAAAGGGATCTGTCGAGGATGGGCAAGTGGGCATCAACATGGCAAATAGGGTTCAGTGTGTCCAAGTGCAAAGTGATGCACATTGGGGCTAAAAATCCTAACTATAAATACATGTTGATGGGGTCCAAACTGGCAGAGAGTGATCAAGAGAGAGATCTCAGGAGTCATAGTAGATAACTCACGGAAAATGTCGAGACAGTGTGTGACTGCAATAAAAAAGGCCAATGATATGCTGGGGGTTATTAGAAAGGAAACTGTAAACAAATCAGCCAGTATGATAATGCCCCTGTACAAATCAATGGTGTGACTTTATTTGGAATACTGTGTACAATTCTGGTCACCACAGCTCAAAAAAGATATTGCTTTGGAAAAAATGCAAAAAAGGCAACTAGAATAATCAAAGGATTGAAACACATTTCCTATGATCGCTTTGGAAAAAATGCAAAAAAGGCAATTAGAATCATCAAAGGATTGAAACACATTTCCTATGAAGAAAGGTTAAAGTGTTTGGGACTCTTTAGTTTTGCGAAACAGTGACTGAGGGGTTACATGTTAGAGGTTTTCAAGATTATGCACGGGACAGAGCAGGTTGAGAAAGAAGTACTTTTCTCCCTTTCTCACAATACAAGAACTTGTAGGCACTCAATGAAATTGCTGAGCAGTTGGGTTAGAATGTACTTCTTCACCCAAAGAGTGATTAACACAAGGAAATAACTGCCACAGGAGGTGGTGGCAGCTACAAGCATGGACAGCTTCAAAGAGAATTAGATACGCATATGAAGCAGAGGTCCATCAGTGGCTATTAGCCACAAGGTATAGATAGGAACTCTCAGGCTGGGGCAAGTGAACCACTGTATTCTTGGTGCTTGGGGGGGATCAACAGTGGGAGGGCTTCTAGTGTCCTGGCCCCACTGATGGACCTCCTGATGGCACCTGGTATTTTTGGCCACTGTGTGACAGTGTTGGACTGAATGGGCCATTGGCCTGATCCAACACTCGCTTCTCTTATGTTATTATTGTTTCAATTTATTGTCCCTCATTTAGTCCTTTCCTGTCTTTAGCTCCTTGTTAAGCACCTCTGCTATATCCTGGAATTAGCTGTACATGAGGAAGAGAGGGCAATGTGTTCCATGTCTCTGGTTGATCTCTCCAAGCAGCTTTAGGAACAAAGGTCACCCAACAGCCCTCATAAAGAACAAAATCCTGTACAAAAGTGAGCCTTCCACACCTATTCTTGTCAGGTTGTCCAAAGTGTGATAAGGCTGCTGAGGGGTCCACTTAAGTGAATGGAGAAGGCCCTGAAAACAAGAAGGTTTCTTATGTCTTTTGAAATTGTTGCACCCAAAGAAATCGCTGGATTGGGCAACTATTGTGCATTCCTAAGAAGACTTTCCTGGAAGTGATTCCCATTGAGCGGACATCAGCAAGATTCTGAATGGACTTGTTTAGGACTGCATGGCTCATTATCACTAAATTAGCAAACTTTAACTGGGTAGTACCCATGTGATGAGGGATCACATGAACTCTCTTCCACATAAAAAAACAAATCCTATCAAGGAGACATACTGATTTTCTGCATCCAGAGAATGGCTTGTATGGAGAAATATTCAGTTTTGTGGTTGTCTTCATGTGGTCTGAAGTGGTTTGATAACCATGGCAAAGTGAGCTGCTTGCCTCTGGTCTGTACGGCATTTGTGCAAAGCAAACAATTATTTTTCATCCAGAAAGTTGTGAGGCATTTTCTCTGTATGGCAGGGTTTCCCTGTTGTTTAGAGTGATTAAGAAATGCCCTCATTTGGGAAGCTGGATTTTGAGAGATAATAATCTGTCATTTGTAATTCATTATGAAAAGAGGGGGGGAGAGATTATGCCTTAATAATAGCCTGGTTCCAAGTCGTGTCCAGTGGGTGTTTAATCCAATTAATGAGTGTTCTTCACATATTCATAACAAAACAAAACAAAAAGCGAATGGTGGGCAATTTGTAATATCTGTAGTTAATTACTATTTACTGTTCTTATAACTATAAGTAACACCGTCTGTTTTCTACACTGTTTAATTAACAGACAAGAAAAATAAATGTCCAACACACTGCTATTCTAATGCTCCAGGCATGTCTGATACTGTCAATTATTTTAACATAAACAGGGGGAGTCATGAAGCTACAATAATAGAAAGGTTTATAGGAGAAGCATCAATTCTTCTTCATTCAGTTTTTTTCTGTCTGTCGTGATCAGTCAAAATATGATTTATTGACCTATCCACTCTTTATCTTCTGATTAGCTTACATAGATTATTAGCTCTCTTTATTAACCAGGTGTCTTATAGTGAGAGAGGGTTGAGCAATTACCATTGCTTTGTGCTTCTGCCCACCTTTAGAAAATTCAGAGGGAAGAAGTAGATGGGGAAGAGACTGGTTCAAATTCTAGAAGATCTTGTATAAACCTCTCAGTCTGATGTATGTTGTGGAGTTATTGTAGCCATAAAACTGAGGAGGAACTCCATGTATACTGTCCTGACACAGAATAAAGATGTGATACAAATTAGTAAATGATTGTTTTAGCCATCAGTTTGTTACTCTTATCTCCCTCCTCCCAATCTTTGGGAAATCTTTCCTTATAAATAAAAGAGTTTTCATGTCCCTCTTGCTGCAATGTTCCACATGCTTCCCCAGCCTTTGGCTCTCTGATCTGTCACTCAGCGGGTGTCCCTAGCCACTGGCTGCATTGCCTGAGTCCTGCCCTGCCGCCATTCAAGAGTACTCATGTTCCATTGGCCAGGTCCTGGGTTTGCTCCTCTTTCCTCCCACTCTTTCAGCCACTGTGCCCTGTCAGAATTTCTGGCAAATGGCTTTCTGTCTTGATGAAGATGGTTGCCTCCTAGGTGGGAGTAATTTTCCCCTCAGTAGCTGTTGGTAGGTGTACCAAAATGGCAGTTACCTGTGTCTGTGAGATGGCTGCCGTGTCTGTGTTTAAAATCTTCCCCCATATGGCTTAATTGAGCTGTAGTTCCAGAAAGGGGACTGCAGGGGAATCACTCACTGGGTTGAATGGGGCTTCCTCATCTGCTAGCCTACAGTTCCCAGCTACCCCAAGGCCAAAAAGAGTGGGAAAACAGGGACTGTCCCAAGGCAGTCTTCGTCCCTGGGAGGCAGCAGAAATTCAGCCACTCCACAGTC
>NW_015176045.1:224220-269330 GCF_001447785.1 Gekko japonicus | reverse complement strand
TCCCGCTGTTACAATTGATCTCCAGATGACAGAGATCAGTTCCCCTAGAGAAAATGGCTGCTTTGGAGAGTAGTCCCTATAGCATTATCCCCTGCTGAGTCCTTCTATCCCCTCCCAAATTCCTGGAGATTTGGGGGATGGAGCCTGGAGAGGATGAGGTTTGAGGAGTGGTGGGACCTCAGACAGGAAAAATGCCATAGACTCAACCCTCCCAACCAGCCATTCCCTCCTGGGGAACCACTGTTGCTAATCTCAGGAGAGGGGTGGAGATCACTCAGAATTACAACTGATCTCCAGGAAGGAGGGAGGAGGTGATGGAAAGCTGAAATCAGGGGCAGATAATGGCAGGCTGATGCTTGGCTGGGAAGGAGATAGAGTTGCCAACTTCAGGTTGTGAAATTCCTGAGGATTTGAGGGGTGGAGCCTGGAGAGGGTGGGGTTTGAGGAGGGGTTGTACCTCAGCCAGGTACAATGCCATAGACTCCACACTCCAAACCAGCCATTTCCTCCTGGGTAACAACTGTTGCCAATCTCCAGGTGAGGGCTGGAGATCACTCAAAATTACAACTGGTCTTCAGGTGGCAGAGATCAGTTCCTCTGGAGAAAATGATGGACTCTATGTCATTATATCCTGCTGAGGTCACCACAGCAAATTGACACTGAGTGTTCAAGGCCTTGGCACTCTCCCAGAGCCTATTTCTAGAACTCATTGCATTTATTTCCACCACAGGCCTTATTCCTAGTATTCAATTTTGTCAAGAATTTGTCTTTCTCTTGCCTTACATTTATAAAAATCTGCATCATATCATTTTTTTCTAATACAGAACAGCAGAAATCATATTCTATGAGTCCTTCTCCTCAGTAGTTACGTTATGAAAATAGGTTGCTTGCAAAAGCAGGGTTTTCATGGTTAACTGAAGTAATATCTTCCCTGTTTTAGGAAGTTAAGAACCACACTGGGTTAAGAGTGGGTGCTGGGATTGGAGTCATAAGAGGGAGTTCCCAGAACCACATGGTTATAATAATGTGAAAAAAATAGAAATTCTAGCTTTGGAAATCAACCCAGAAATTGCAGAGATACAGGTCTGAAACTCACATATTTACTGATTTTTTATAAAGCAGCAGGGGACACACCATATGGAAGAGATGTACCTAAACCTTCTCCCACTTGGTACTTATCCTTTCAGTCTTCTTTCCTTTTCTGTTGGTTCCTATGATGTAGTAAGAAAGCTCAGCTCAGTTGTCTTGATCTGGACTGTGCAATCAAAGGCCTAGCAGGCCCTGGGAGCCTGAGTAGCAGTGGGAGGAGGCCAGACCTACAACTTCCAGAAGCCCCTGAGAGGTTTTGGTGCCAAATTTAAACAATCACAGAGAAAGGGGACTTATAACAAAAGTACTGATACAGAAGAAGAGCTGTTCTTTGCTCCAAGAGAGCAGGGCCAGAAGGAAGGCTGCTGCTGGGAGAGACCCTCACCCTGAGAGGAAGGGTGAGCAGACTGAGGCCCAACTGAGACAGTGGAATAGGGACTGTGAGTCTAGTTGCATTAAGGCATCTAGTTTCTTTTCTCTTCACCCACTTATTGCTATTGTTCTTGCACCTTGTTGTTTCCTATATTTGACTGACCTCCTGCAAAAATAAACCTTTTATTTGTTGTTTACTCTGCCTGGTCCTCACACCTATTATTCAGCCAAATAAGGAAGGTCTGAAGGTCTTGGGAGGGTGCTCTGGGCCTTCTCAAGGGATACTAAAACCAGAGTGGTGGCAGCGTCAGGTGACACCCCACCTGAGCTTTTTACCATCAGGTAAAAAGATTTTAGAGAGAAATGCAGGCATCTTCTCCACCCATCACTGTGTCCCCCCAAAGCACTCAACATGCTTTTCGATATTTAACAGAGAGCCAGGACTCCAGCCCAGACTGAGGTCTTTACCTGAAGTTCAAATTCAGCCCTCAGGATAACACATAATTGCAAGGATATTGAACTAAGGAATAACATTTTTTAAAAATAACTCCTAATTACCTACTAATTACCCAATTCTAGATAGCTGTGGACCAAATTGGATGGGTAGATGCTTTCCCAAAGACAATGACAGTGACCATCACTGTAATTGCAAGTTGAGTCATACTGAAGCAAATATGCAGCTGTCAGATTACATCAACCTCTATGCAGATACATTGAATCCAGGGAAAAAGTAAAGACTTTTTAAAAAATGCACCTTCCCTGAGAATTTTTCCTGTGGTCCCCACTGCCACCACTCTTGTATCCTTTTTTAATGCAATCTGTTAGCAGATATGAATTCCCCCCTCACCTATTTCATTGTAATATTATGATCAAAAATCCAGTTAAAAGTGCTAGAGGGACAAACTGGGAACCTGATGGGACTATAAGTTAATAAAGGCAGAACATAAGGTAATGCTGCAATGATGTTATTCAGCTCCTTTCAATCACAAGCTTATGTTCAGTAGACCTCAATGGGTAATGAAAGTTGTGCCAAGAAGCATAATTCTGAAAACTGTTAATTAATCACATCAAAGTTATTGCATTTGGGATTTCCCCCCCCTTATATGGGCTTGCTACATGCATTTTGATGAGGACTACAGCAAAGTGTTAGCCTAAGTTAGGAAAGAATTCTCCTGACAGATCACATGTTACCTGTACTGTGCCATGATGCCTAGACAGAAGATAAAGGAAACAGTAGAAAATGTCAAGCAACTGTTCAAAGCTTGTTCAACTAAATGGAAGGTCAACATTCCTGAAGTTCATTTCCAGTTTGCATTCCCAAACTGAGTTACCAATGGAGTGGAGAAGCTCACAGCATGGAGGTGTCACAGGTTTTGTTTGTTTGCTGTTTTAAATGCATATTTTAGTCTGAAAATATTCAAAGAGGTCATGTTTCCTTTACAGCCTGTATGCTGTTTTAGATATGTCTGTATGTATGGGAGAAAGAAGAAAATGAGAATGTATGTTGCTGCTTCATAACCTCATCCTCAGGAGAAAAACTTGTGTAAATAGAACAATTTTTACCCAAGTCTGTCTTTTTAACAAACTCATTTTTAGGAAATAATTAAGCTTTCCATGTTCTCTTTATTTTTATGTTTTTAACACTTATCAAAGAGAGGAGGGAAATATTATGTCTTTAAGTTCCATCATTACATTTTTTTAAAAGTTACAGGATTTTGAATGAGAAAAAGAGAGTATCTATAGATATATTAAGGCCATTAAACGTTTTTATATTACATGAAGGAAAATGCAGTGAATGAGGAACACTGACTGAATAAAACTCTGTCCCCTACATGTAGATAGCAATGCCAATTATTATATAGTATTCTGGGAATGCTCAAACATGGTCAGCTTTGGGTTTTTACTGGCTGAACAGCATGGCAGTTTTAACTTGATGTATTTTCATTTGTGTGTTTCACTACATTTTTAAAGTGTATGTTTATAGTTTGTAAGACACTTTGGGCATAGGAGCAAGTGGGATATAAATATTTTAAATGAAATAATTAGTGAAATATGACAGACATTTTAGAGAGGGATTGTGTTGCTATAGCTGTAGACTACCTGATTATCTAAAGTTGACAGAAGATCACAGAGTATAATCTGATGGCACATGATGCAGTAAGTCTGTGTATAGTCAAGGCCTGAATGGAGACTATCTATGAAAATCTATAAGTAGTCTTAGCTACATTCTAGGAAGTTGGGATACAAATGAAATACAAGTCATTTGCATCAACAGAAAGTATCTGCCATTAACTATTGCTGTTATCAAAGAGAAGGTAATGTTCTCATATTCTCTACAGACTTTTGTTGGTTTGAGAGGGTATATTGATTGGATGGATTTCATCATGGCTTAGTTTGAGAAAGAACTCTAAGGCTGCGATCAAACGCACCTTTAGATCCAACATAAGTGTGAATGCCTGACAGATCTAAAGGGAGCGATCAGACAGCAACATATGGGAAGCATCCCACAGTTGTCAACAACCCATGCTGCTCTGCCACAAAAGCAGTTAAAAGACACTGGGGAAAGTCCGGTAGTGAATGGGTTGCTGTGGGCCACAGATGGACTTTTCCCTGTCTGATTGCTTAAGCACCCTCTCATGTCACTGGAATCAGGCCATCCTGACTCTGTGGCGTTGTTTTTTCCCCCTTTGCAGCCCCTTGAAACTCTCATCTCACAGATTAGTTGGGACTGTTTTTACATACCTTCTTCTATAGCTGGAAAACAGTGAGGTTCTGAGCATGTGCAGGAAAGGTCTGAAATTCAAATTTCTGAAATAGGAAATAGGTGCAGGAAAGATCTGAAACAGATCAGCTCCGTAGTAAGTTTTATTTTATTCAGTGGGGCTTACTCCCAGGAAAGGGTTCTTAGGATTGCTACCTAACTCCCTAAAGTTGAACCTTGCATTTGAGGTTAAAAGCAAGACTTTTGAGGCACTAAAGTATTGCTAGAAGCTCTAAGACATAATATATTGACTTGCTTCTGTTCATAAGAATCACTAAAGATGGCTATTTGATTAGGCACATAATCATATGTCATACACCTGCTGAAATTCAAATTTCTGAAATAGGAAATAGTGGAAACATAGGGCATTTTCTGGGAACTGGAGGAAAGGGGGTTTGAGGGAGAGGCTCCAAACCCGCAGGATAGCTGCTGGAGTTTCTCCCCAAGATACCCACCAAGTTTCAAGAACATTGGACCAGGGGGGTCAAACAGGTTGCCCCATCTCCTCTATTGTTCTCTATGGTGGGAAAGTTACTTTTTCCTCATGGTGCTGTTAGTGGCTCTGGGGGAGAGTGTGTTTGAGGGAGAGGCTCCAAATTTTCAGGGTAGCTTCAAGAGCCTCTCCCCACATAAACCCCCATGTACCAAAGCAATTGGACCAGTGGATTCAATTCTATGGGCACTCAAACAGATTACCCCCATTACCTCCATTGTTTCCAATGGGGAAACCCAGCCAGCAGCACTTAAGGCAGGCGAACAGGCAGCACCCAGCAGTCAGACTCTCCCAGAAAACCTCAGAGAAAGTGGGGAGAGGCTCCCGAAGCTATCCTGAAAATTTGGAGCTTCTTCCTCAACCCCCCCCCCCCGAGCCACTAACAGCACCAGGGGGGGAAAGTAACTTTTCCCCCCACCATAGAGAACAATGGAGGGGATGGGGCAACCTGTTTGGGGGCCTGTAGAATTTGACCCCCTGGTCCAATGTTCTTGAAACCTGGTGGGTATCTTGGGGAGAGGCTCCAGCAGCTATCCTGCGAGTTTGGAGCCTCTTCCTTAAACCCCCTCCCATCCAGCCTCCAGAATATACCCTATATTTCCACCTTTGACTTCAATGGTCTATAGAATATAATGGGGCTGAAATTGACATTTGGCTGGCCAAAAGACTCCCCAATTGCTGGTACTGATGAAACTGACATGCGGGAGTTTTACTGCCGGCCAAAATTTATTATGCCCGATTTGGCCAAATCTGAATCGGCCTAATTTTTTTTCCCACACCCCTAATGCAGACTTAGACATGATTTGTGGGAATCATTCTCTGTAAACACAAGATTAGCCAGGTATAATAAAATGCAAGTTATGCATTTTCAATTATTTAATTTGTAATTATTTAATTTGGGCTATCCCCCCAAAAAGAAGCAGAATGAGAAAACATTCTTAAAAGAGCTTCTGTTGAATTATATGAACAAGAAAAGCAAGAGATGTGAAAGAACTGTTAGCCAAATTGCCTTATTTTATTATTAAATGTGGGGAATTATGAATTCTTAAATGACAATAGGCGTTAATTACAGGGCCATAACCCATGTATACCAGAGTTTGAATTCGCAGTCCCCAGGAATAGATGCGGAGGCTAGATTACTAAAGCAGTGATTTCTTTGCTAAAGGATTATCACACATACAAATATAAAATCAAGCATACACACAAACAAGACAGAGCTAGGAATTCAGATAGAAAAGTACAGAGACGTTTGCATTAGCTGGAAGTATTGGGTGGGGTGATACTGTTCCTGTCCAGCAAGGCAAGTTGACTCTGCAGTGAAAAAGGGATAAAATATGGGAAGGGGATCATGGGTTGACCAGCAACACACGTGGTAGGTTCCAAACAGTGCTAATAATGGAACCCGCAACATAGGGTGGGGTTAGGAAAAGGTAAAAGCAAGAGAGAGAGCACAATGGCTGGATTCTCTCTTTTTATACCTAAAATGAGACCTGAGGCAGTTGCCTGTTGTCACATGGTCCCCAGGAAATATTAACCAAAATCTTAAACTATTAATAGGGCAGAAAATGGATTAATGGTTGGACAATTGCAGGTAATGGCTTGGCTAGGAGTGACCCATCTTAGGAAAATGGGAAAGACAAAGAAGGAAAGGAACAGAACCAATCAGGTTGCAGGACCGGTACTTTGGGGTAATCACCAGATGTTTGACAGCTGCATTATCTTGATGGGCTGCAGGAAGACTTGATGGCTTGCTGCTGTCATCATCGGGCACATCCTTTTGTTTTAGTCTGGAGAGGAATGCATGCTTCTTTTGGTGATGTTAATACATGGAGGTGGGGGGGGGGGAAATGCCTGCATGATGAAGAAGGGGATTGTTCATGGCGTCTGTGCAAGAACATCTTGTCCTTTTTGCAGAGCATGGCTTTCCTCTGTGATCTGCTGCTGTTTCTGTGTGTATGGAGGTCAGGGGGGCTGGTCTGCATTCTGGTGCTGGAGATGCAGGAGCAAGAGGCTTCTTGTAGTCCAGGAGCCCATGTCTGATTTGACATGCTGCTTAGGCACAAGGCTCCCCTTGGCCAAAGCACATCCCTTTATTCCAGTATAAAGGTGCTGTTTTGGGGTTACAGCATTGTCCATTTCCCTGACACACTCTTTTTACAGTACAGCAAGACAGTCATATTTAAGAGTCTGTAGTAATGCCTGATGCTGGGAAAGATTGAAGGTCAAAGAAGACGGGGATGGCAAAGGATGAGATGGTTAGACAGTGCCATTGATGCAACGAACATGAAATTGAGCCAACTTCAGAGGACAGCGGAAGACAGCAGGGCCTGGCGGGAGCTGGTCCATGGGGTCACAAAGAGTCGGACTCGACTGTGCGACTGAACAACAAGTAATGCCATTTGAAGAGGCTGCTTGCCAACAGAACTGCCCTGTATATTTCTAAACCACTGCTAGAAGATAGTGGTTTTCGTGGGCTGATATCTGCATACCTAAAGGACCACTTTTCTTTACATAAGCCAGCTGAGATTAAAGAAACAAGTACAATACAGTGAGAACATCTGGAAGCAAAGAACCAATCTCTTTCGGGGACATCACCTTCGTTATGGAATTACCTTCCTATTTTAAGAACTCCATAGAACTTGTAAGTTCCTTTTTTACAATTAGCTGTTAATCAATGGGTAGGATGGTAAAGTACTTTTATGGCAAGCTTCTGAAAGAATTTGATTGAGATGTTTTCACTGGTCTGTTTTAAGATGTATGTGAAATATTATTTTCATAATTATATTGATATTTTATTGGTTCTTGGATTTATTGATTGCTAGCTTTCTACTGACCCGGGTGCCGCAAGACAGGGTGAGCTCCTGTCTCTAGTTCCAGCTCCTGCCAACCTAGCAGTTCGAAAGCAAGAAATTGCAAGTAGATAAATAGGTACCACTTCGGTGCGAAGGTAACAGCATTCCATGTGCCTTGGTGTTTAGTCATGCATGCCACATGACCACGGAAACGTCTTCGGACAGCTCTGGCTCTTCGGCTTTGAAACGGAGATGAGCACCGCAACCCTAGAGTCGGATTCGACTGGCTTTCGAGCAAGGGAACCTTTACCTTTACCTTTTTTTGGGAAAGGCAAGATAGAATAGATAAATAAAATAAATCTGTATTTATGTCTTCAGCCATGCCACTTCCAGTATATATCCCTATCTACTCAGCTCCTCCCAAAACCAGCCCACTTTACCACTAAGTCTGTGCCGCACTTGAACCTTACCTACTGTCCCAACACCTGATAAAGGAATGACAGAATAGCAAAGTTGCATTGACAGTACAATCCTACACAAAGTTAACACCCTTCTCAGTGCATTGATTTTACTATTGGTTCACAGCAAACCAAATTGGTTCACAGCAACACCTTTGTTCCCATGAACCTACAGCAAACCGTTCCAGAAGATTTGTCCAAAGGCCATTTTAGATATGGACACTGTAAGTGTTGTAACCTAACTCAAAATATGAAAAGTTTCATTAATCCCTTTGATAAAAAAAGAATATGTTTTATATTTGGGAATCAAGGGGGCTCAGGGTTAAAAGAGCTGACAGTGGATGTCTAGAAACAAGAGGTTTCCTGATCGGAAGTAAATTTGATCAGGAGCAAATAGATGTGTTCATCTCTTTTTAATGCTTCTAACATATGCAAGATAGATGAAATGCAGCACGAGACACTTCCTAACTCCAGAAGATAGGAAGAGTTTCTGGCTTTTTTTCTGCCTGTTGTGCATAGAACTACTGCCAGAATACAATACTAAGACTTTCTTCAGGAAATTTTAACTCAAAGACAACAGCTTCCAGTTAGAAGCATAATTCTGCAGTACTGCCCAGCTCATTCACCACATCAAATGTATGTCTTAGTTAGACTTGACAGATATTAAAACATGAGCTGGTTTTAATGAAAAAAGTGTAATTATTTGGTTAATAATATTATGCCCCACATAATGCTGTGTTAGTGAGTTTATTCTAGGCAATACATATCACAGAACATTAAACCATATCTACCCATCCTCCTACTTACTTGTGTCTCCCTAACCCTGAAAATGGCTTCCTGAGCTTGTGAAACTGGGCTATGACAACAGAAAGCCCAATGGACTAGACAGCCTTGCCTCAGAGTCCCTAATGAGCAAAAGTGTTATCCTTCAGAAGAATAAACAAAACAAAACGCCAAGGCTACTGTGCCTTTCAGTCCATCTGAGCTCATTTGAGCTCTGAGACTGAGGAGAGAACAGCAACCAAAGTTTGTGGATATCAAGTTTAGTACTGGATAAATTGTAGGTATAATTGGTGTTCGTGTCAGTAAATACTGTCTGAACACATCAAATTGTTCATTTCCCCCCTCCCTTTTAAGGCACAAAATAAACACTCTGCTAAATGTGGCTATGAAAAATGAGAGGTGCAGAGTAAATACTACCAACCCTTATGCCACACTTCCCATAAACAATACCATAAAACCAAACAACATAAAATTCCCAAAAGAAAGAAGTGGAAAGATATGGTTTAATAAGTTTTAACCAGAAAACTGTAATGCAGCACATTATGTGTGTGCATGCACATACACAAAGTCTTTTCAGCTCTGTTTTAAAAGTTGTTTTAAAATCCCAGTTAATACCAATGTGCTTATCCATGCTTTGTGCATTTTCAGTCTATGTGATTAACTGTTGTCTACTGCTTTTGATCCACAGAGCATTTGCATCTCTTTCTGCTAAAATGTAAATAGTTTGGAACAGCATTCAACATTATCTTTTTTATTTAAATGAAGTCAGGGTGACGATTAGAAGCTTTTTCTTAAAAAAGCTTCTATAACTTCAATAGCAACCTCAGCAATCTGACATGGAGAAATTAAGCAGCTGAAACTTTTCCCATCACATTTTCATTTTCCATGTCAGGAAAACCCTGTTTTGCTAAACATTTCTGTAATAAAAGGTGCAGGAGAGAGGACAGTTTTAAAAGTAAACAGTTGTACAAGTAAAACCTTATCCATTATTTATGTAGCTGCTCCCACCTCTACTAAAGTAACATTATATTTTCTGACAGGAAAAACAACAATTTACAAAAGAATTATTCTCCTTGGTTATTTAAATGCTGTTCGGGTGGGAGGGAACTGCAAGGCTTCTCTTCCTAGGACACTGGCCTTGCCGATTTTCACAGCTGCCATATTTGTTCCCCAAATCTGGGTTATCTAATTTGCATGTTATACACATTGTTTGACAATTATGTAAATCAAACTCATTGTTATGTTGTATATCAGTTGTGTTACATCTTTTACAGTGTATTGTCACAAAAAAGAACTCAAAACGTATATTTTCTGGATCGGTTGGTCACACTAGGGATTGATCAGGCTCTCTTCAGAGACAGTAACAAAAATTATCTGGAAGGGAGAAAAATGGAGCAAGGCATTGTGCCCTGTGTCCTCTGGTTTTTCTGTTCCAGTAGTAAATGGCTCTGCATCTCTTCAGTTAATGTACAAGTAAGAGGATCCCGTGTAAGAGGTTCTTGTTTGTTTATTCTCCCAAGTTTTGAACCTTTAACAGTGAAATGCTAAACACCCCCCTTAAATTGTAGCTTTTAGCCTTGCCAGAAAGAGAAAGTCTTCATAGTAGTCTGTTGAAGTATGAGTTGGGCTGCTGCTCTGTGCACGCCTTCCTGCCTATTGATTCCAGTGGGTTCCATTGATTTCCATGAAACTTCCTGTCAATAAAATGTGACCATAGTGTTATACTCATTGAAGTCAATAGGTTTAGAAGGGTGTAACTCTGTTTAGGATGGTACTGTAAGACTACAGCCTTGAAATATAATCCTAATTTTTTCATAAGTAAATCCTATCCATTTGGATCACACTAACTTTCAAAAATGTATTACAGCCATAAATATCTCAAATAGTTCCAAAGCAACAAGGAGTAATATTGAGCCTAAGAGTTCCTCTGAACAAATAATTACAAAACTAGCCACATAATTTAAGATTAGCATATCAGTCCATAATGTCAGCCAACAGCAAGCTAAACTGATATTCGATCCCCATCCCAAGTTCGGCACAGCTGAATATGCTTTTTATTGGCATATGCTGAAAATAAATTTGATTTTTTAAAAATGTTTGAACTGGTCTGTGTAACACACACACACACACACACACACACACAAACACAGAGCCCAGTTCAACATTTTTAGGTATCAAATTTATTTTCAGCATGGTGACATATGGAAACCCAATCTGGTTTTCAAGGCCAGAGACCTTCAGAGATGGTTAGCCATGGCCTGCCTCCACATCACAACCCTGGTATTCATTGGAGGTCTCCCACCCAAATACCAGCCAGAGCCAACCCGGCTTATCTTCCGAAATCTGGCAATATTGGACTAACCTGGGTATCCAAGTCAGGTTACATAAGACAAATTCTTTCCAGTCTTCCCAGCTTCTAGAATATCAATCTTATAGTCTGTGAATAAGTAATAAGGAAGTGGATTATCCAAGTATGTGTTGCCCCAACAAATCTGGGAATTGGGGTTAACTAATGGGCCAAATAGGCATCTGGTGGCATGCCCAGATTCCAAATTAAACACTGTCAGCCTAGCAATTTGGCAACACAACAGTCCATTCTGTCTCCATGCCATAGCTGAGTATCTTTGGTTGTTTTAATTGGATTTCATATACGTATTCTTGCATTGTTCCCTGGGTACCATTGTTTGATCCAGTAAATTTGGTTCATGTGCCAGCAGAAAGAATGCTACAGACTGCTAAACATCATCCAAATTCACAGAAATAAAGGCAGCAGATCATCAAAATATTTTGAAGAGCTCAACTCAAGAGCAAACAGTCATTGCAAACAAGATAAATTGTATTTTTTAAAAACCCTACTTTGTGAAAAATGAATCACCCCTGAAGAAAGGTGAGCGCCATGTTTTACTGCTGAAGGGATTAAGCACTGGCACTTTGTCCTTCTTTGAGGAGCAGAATTCCCTTGCCCAGTCTTGGTACAATAACATTCTGTGCAGTAGAGATGCTTCTGAGGTTATCATTTAAAATTCTTTTGCAGTCTTGGAGTTCTGAATTTGAACTTTGTTTCAGTTTTGGAAACCAAGCATTACGAATGCTTGATTTTGCTTTTATTTCCAATATTGGACAAGAGGCTGTGGGGCTTCCAGGGAAAGGAAAGAGGAAATAGTGGGGGAGGGGAAAATGATACACCTCCAATAATTCCTTGCAGGTTCCTGCTTGTGTGTGTATGTGTGTTTGTGTATCCTTGCTTTCAGTTATGTTTTCATATAAAGGGCAGAGGAGAAGCAAGTCCAACAAGCAACAATTGAAAATAGTTTTTGTAATTAGTTTGCTCTTGGATTATCAAGATAGATATTTGTAAATAAGTTCCTAGTTAAACACAGAAACACTTTCTTTCTGTGGTGTTCTCACAAGACAGTAAAGGCTTCAACCCAAGATATCTTTATATTCTAGAAAGCAAAATTACTCTCTAAAGAAATTTATCAAATGACAGGTGGGAGAAAGCTTTTATAAACCAGCAAGGAAGCCATGGATATTTCCTTCAGCCATTAGGTTTCTTTGCTGAAGCATGTCTTTCAGCTGCAAAATCCATTTTTCATACATAATGCTTTTTAAACACATTTATTAAACCCTTATATAACTACTTGCCAGTTTTCCGTGGAAAAGATAAAACTTTGGTGGCAAATGTCACAAAAATCTTTTCCTTGAAAGCTTCTTCACAGTACTTTCTTACAATTAACTACTCAAGCTTTGGAGTCTGTGCCTTCCTTTCATCACATTAAAACTAACACATTTCCCTGAAGAGCCATTTCAGCTTCATTTGTTTGTGCATTTTAACAAAACAAGAAATCTTCTTACTGCTGCTTGACTTTCCCAGCAAACTTTGTTACATTCCAATAAAATCTCTGCTTCAGGGTACAATAAACTCTTTGTACATGGCTGGTAGGCATCTGTTCCATTTTAAAAGAAAAGAGAGAAGAACCAAAGTTTCCAGATTTCCTACAGAAAAAAAAGGCTGTTGAAATTCCCTTAGAGATCAAAGAGTGGATTCTGCTAGCTTTTCCAGTCATGACAAAGAGATGTTGGGCTACCTGTGTTGGCACCTGCAAATTGAGTGCCATACAAGATGACAGCTTGTCACAGAGATCAGAATGATCTAAACTGATAGTTATATGATCACATGATGTACTGGTTGAATCAGTCTACTGAGGGAGTCACTATGACTCAGCATCTGCTCAGTGATTGGCTATGTGTATGTATATATTCTGTACAGTTCTTACAGTCTGAAGACTGTGTGGTTACTTGGTGCCTGGCGAAGCATTTTGTTGGAGTGTAAGCTGAATGCTAAGCCTTGTTGGACTGTGTAAATAGTGTAAATAAATTGTATATAGCTCTGCACAACAGCAGTGTGCGTAGCACTTCTTTACTGCAAACACCGTCAACCTGTTCATCACCAGCAAGGTTATTCTGGGGATCTTGGACCCTGAGTGTAGAAAAGCCATTTAGGACTGGGGATTTATTTATTTCTTTTATATCCCACCCTACCCCACAAGTGGTCTCAGAGCATCTCACAACACATAGATATACAACTTAAAATATTAAAATATAGTATTATAAAAGTTAAAACTCAGTTCTATACAAAACTCACAAGATGGCGATAACATAATTAAAGTGCTCTCAGAGATTTTCCTTTGTATGTGTGCTCAATTACATTGGTTATTAGCAAGTGGCCAAATTCCCACCAGTCCATACAGAAAACACATCTACCTCGTACAGTGGTTGTGTAGGTAAATAGGATTGTAGGGCAAGTAGGTAGGGCGGGCAGGGCGTCTGCCGCCTCAAACAAAGACCTGGCAGAAAGCTCTGTTTTAGAGGCCCTGTGAAATGGCTGTAAACCCTGCAGGCCCCTGATCTCAAGCGGGAGACAGTTCCAACAGTCTGAAGCCAGAACCAAAAAGGCTCTGGCTCTGGTCAAGGCTAAGCGGACATCCTTTGGGCCAGGAATCACCAGCAGATATTGGTCTGAAAAAGAACACAAAGTTCACTGGAGGACATAGCGGGAGAGATGGTCCTGCAGATATGATGGTCCCAGACTGCACAGGGCTTTAAAGGTCAATACCAAGACCTTGAACTTGATCTGGTACTCCACTGGAAGCCAATGCAGCTGGCAGAGCACGGTCTGTATATGTGCTTGTACTGAAGTCCCTATAAGGACACATGCAGCTTCATTTTGGACCAGCTGGAGTTTCTGGATCAGTCTCAAGGGTAGCCCTGCATAAAGCAACTTACAGTAGTCCAGCCTGGAAGTGACCAGTGCATGGATCACTGTAGCTAAGTTACAGGGGGAGAGATAGGGGGCCAATTGCCTGACCCAAAGATATAGGATGTAGTAAGGAGGGGATCTGGGTGAAAGTTTAAATGAAGAAGCTGTCTGGATACAACCCAAAAGTTCTTTCTGGACACTGTGTATACAATGAACAGACATAGGACAGGAGCAGCATTAAGATGCAAAGCTGTAGCCCAGTCTGACACACATTCATCGGGCTATATATATCCAGAGTCTATATCTATACAGGTATGTGTGTGAGGGGTTTCACTCCAAGCATTTGGAAACCCTGACAAGTTCCCAGTGGTATACCTTCCAATGAACATCCATAAAATGTGGCATATTTTGCAACTTCAATCCAGCTCTCCCACTTGTAACCATTGTAGGCACTTATAACATCCAAAAAGAGCTAGAGTGATTGCTGTTAAATGTACAAGGTGCAGAGAAAGACTACTAACTACAAAGGGACAATAAATGTGGAATTGGAACATGAAAATATTATTTCACTTGAGGACCTGCATAAGGACCAAACTAGGTCTACTAGCCATGTATAGTGACCCAGCAGGATCTCAATAAATTGGCTTTTTGGGATGTCCAGTGTAATGTATCCAGTTTGGACAAGTCCAGGCAAGTCCAGAGACAAACGTCGAGCTTCGCTCCAAGAGACAATGGACTATGGGGATCCTAGCCCGCTCCAATCAGGGGGCTAGGTTCCCGGCCGAGAGCCTACGGGACTCTCGGCCACTGTAAATAACCTATAGGGGAGTAGGGGTGTGTTTTGGGTGGCGGTTTCTCGGGGGATATAAGCCGGCCTGCGAGCCGACCAAAGTCTTCTTGTTACGGATAGAATAAAGTACGCTTTGCTGAAATCACTCTCTGTTTGCGTACTTTTCATCCAGCTTTCAGGGAGAATGTCAAGCACCCTATCTTTGGTTGATATGTCATGAATCCCTGTCTGTCTGGTGACCTTTGACTCTGACTTTTGCTGTTATAACCTCTTTAGCCTTGTAAAGTTATGGAAACAAATAGGTGTCTGCCTGAACTGCTTGCATTATTTCGTGGTGGTGTAGAATTTGGAGTGTTCTTTTATGTCCAACAGCTTGTTCTCCTGAGAAGTAAAACTGAACAGTTCACAAAGGAACTGGAAAATGAGTGGACTTTGTACAACAAAAAACATGGAAAAAGTAAAAGAGAGAACTTTGGGAGGAAGAAAATATGTGGAGTTTTGCAGGTACAGTGGCTTAGGAGAGGAAAGGAAACTCTAAATTCTGAGTTTTATGCATATATATTTATAAATAAATATTTTAAAGACATGTACTTCTTGAACTCAGTCGTTTTTTTATATTGAAACAAAGTTCAGCTGGGAATGGTTCATCTTTTAACTGTGAGTTTTAAGCAAAAATGGCCCAGAAACCCAAAAATTCTCTTATGCCTGACATCTGTACCTCCTTAGAAGGTCAATATGCAACAGGTAGGCTATACTTGATTTAATGGGTTAATGGTTTAGTGGCTTAATTGAACAGTTTCATTTTATGTCCTGATATTGTTAATTAGTTAATGCAGGGCTGAAACCTGTAAGCTTGCTCTAGTTAACCTTGAAGCTCTTAGACATTTTTAGGATTGATTTTGATTATGCTTATAAAATTATCCCCATCAGAATTTCTCCCTGGCGTTGAGATTCCAAATTATTGGATCCTGTTTGTGTCATTACACCAATGTCTTAGTAACTTATTATTGGTGCACACATTCTAAAATGAAGATGTGAGACACATATGTCAGGGTTAAACTAGATTTATTAAAACTCATCTGCAGCAAATATTAACTCTGTTTAAATTTTAACACCACAGTTTATACAGGTCAGCTAAGAGTAGCCGAATAAATACTGCTTGAGTAAGGGTGAACCAACCCCGGCTCCAAACACAGCACAACTAATGCCATGCCTTTGTTATAACCTTCTTAGATTTGTGCTGAGTGTAGGGTTGCTAACCTCCAGGTGGGGCCTGGAGATCTCCCAGAATTACAATTTCCAGATGACAGAGATAAGTTCCCCTGGGGAAAAAATGGCTTCTTTGGAAGGTGGACTGTGTGGCCCTATAATCTGCTGATGTCCTACCCCTCCCCAAACTCTGCTATCCCCAAGCTACAACACCAAATCTCCAGGAATTTCCCAACCCAGAGTTGGCAACCCTAGCCAAGTGATACTGTGCACCACAAACATGCCCCTGAGTGGGAGACACCTCATCACAAACCACAGGCCACACAGCTGACAATCAGCTGGCTCAGGTGAACTCCCTTTGTCAGTAGATGCCTTAGGATGCTCATCAAGTTTTTCCTGCCTATCTCACATTAACCCACACATCACTGCCAACTCAGTTAGGAACTCAGCAGTCCTGTAGCTAGGCCTATTTAAATCTGTGACTTCTCTTATCTTCTACATTATACCAGCATAATTTTTATTCCATGTCCCAAATGTTCAAGATGACCCACTTTTCTCAGTACTTCCTCATCTAACTTGTAACTTAACAAGGTAAAAAGATGTTAGTCATATCAAGCCACATTTCTCAAATGTTATTCCCCCCCAAAAAAAAACCCCACTAATGAAGCTCACTGTTTCTGCATTTGGTTGCTGAGTTTTCTGCCTGAGTTGCTTTGTAAATTGTTTGACTGGAACATTCAGGAAAGAGATAATTTATTTCATGCCCACCTAAGACTGGATAGCTGATTCAATTTTGTTCACCAATTTCAAAAATATTCACCTAAGGCTAATACAAAGCAGGAACATTTTCATGTCAAAGAGAATTGTTATACTTCATCTTTAACTCTAATACGTGCTCTTACCATGTCCTATCCACATCTGGTAAAATGTATCTCTAAATGTCTAAATTTTAACTATGGAAGTCTAGATTGAACTGCTATAAATTATGACAGTTCTAACTCAAGGAAAGGTAAAATCAGAAATATTTGTCAATTAAATACTTATGAGCTGAATTTTCACTTTGAGAGCAGTGACATACTAATTAAAGCATAAATATAACCTGAAATAGAAAAGTTATGGAATGGTCTCTTTATTTTAGATAACTGATTTGCCCATGTAACCAAGGGTAGCATTGATAATTAACAGGAGACAGCAAGGGATTACTTTGGAATACCCACTCATTTGCCATAAATACCAGACTTTTGAATGCAACTGTAATGGACAGTGAATGGTTATGTGGTAGCCAAATTTGAGAACCTTGATTAACAGGAGGTTCATATGGAATTCTGCAGTTGAGAGAGTGGCAGTTTAGAGTGGCAGCTGAAAGTGGCAGTTAGAACTGTGAACTGCAGTTAAGCTGACTAAAAGAATCCAGAAGAATCCTAAATTAGGGAAGTGGGACCAGTATTCCTTCCCTGAGAGAAATAGCTCCTAGTAAAAGGGGTGAATATCACATGTTTCAGAAAGAAGATTGGAACCTGTGTGTATGTTCCTGCCTTCACAAACTTAAGTATTTTTGAGACAAAGAAGCTTATGCCTATTTGTTTAAGCAGTGACTGCCAAGAGATCTCTCTCTACAGTTTTAAAGACCTGTCTGTATAATGAAAGAGCTACTTTATTACAACATACTACTTTTTAAAATTATACAAAGTTATCTCTTTACTGTTGACTGTTCACCTGCCAAGTTTAAACCTGATACCTACCTGACCATTCCCCCACAAAAGTGAAATAAAGCAATTTGTTTTGAATTACTATCAGCCTCTCTTCTGCCATAATCTGAGAAACATAGATGAAGGATTTTTGTCTCTTTCTCTATTCCCTAGGCTGGGTCAAAATATATCTACAAATTTGGTCATGTTGAGAAGTGTGTGTGGACTCACCCAGGTGCCATCATTTGCAAGTCAGGAGGAGGGCGAGGCAAAGAAGGTGTTTGGTAGCATGATGTTGCTCACTTGGCAAGGTAGGCTGGGATTAGCCACAGGCTGGGCTGACTGGCTGCATCAGCCAAGGCCTGCACCAATGGGCAGGGCAGGACATTTAATGAAATAAATTATAAATCTATAAAAATAGGCCTGATCCAAATATTCTCAGTGTTCAGTGTCAGTGTAGTAGAAATTGTTGGAATATACAAGGTCTATAGTGCACCTACTTGAAGAAGATCAGAAGAACAGCCTATACAGCTGAAAGACTGCTAGTTATCATAGCTAGATTAGGGACTTCCCACAATTTCAAATCATTTCCTTTATGTCTCCTGAGTGGCTCATTGGAGGCTTCCTGCTCCAACTAAGCCCTCCCCCTTTTTTCCTGTCTCTCACAGCAGTTAGTCTGTTAGTTAAGCCTCTGTGCCTCTCCTTTGTACTATCAGAATTTGCCTTCTTTATTAAACTGAGTTATATTCATTAAACAGTTGGTGCTCTGTTCCATTTTTTTTTGGCCCCCCGAAGGGGATTTTTTATTGCATTTTTCTATAAAATACAATGAAAAAAGGGAGGGGGAAATTACAACTAAGAGAGAAAGGAAAGAAAACCACTAAAAACCCAAGTATAGGAGATCATTAAAACAGCTTGTATCAGTGTTAGTCTAAAATGCTATAGTTACATTAAACATGGTTGTTTAAGATATATTATTTCTCTTGATAACTAGTAATTTCACTGTTTAAAGAGAGACACAAGACCATCACCAATTAATAAAAGTTTATAAGGCACAATTCAGAGTTCTTCAGCCTTCATTTTTTTAAAATCTTTTCTAATCCTCAATTGATAATCGCGTTTTAGGGCCGCTGCCCCCTTCTCAGAAGCAGAGTCCTCATTGGATGTAGCAGTAGAAGAAACAGTTCCATCACTAAGTTTACTGTCCTCATCTTCTTTGCTGTCCTCACCCAGACTCTCCCAGTTGCAGTCTCAGAAACTCACACGCTTTAGAAACAGAGTCAATTTTTTTCTTTTTTGTCCTTAAGTTTGAAAAGGACACTTTTGGAAACCAACCATCTATAAGGAATGATGTTTGTTTGTAAGAATATAATCAAGTCTTTATATTTCTTCCTCTTCTTCCTTATTTCAAATGGGGTGTCTTTTAGGATCTTGATGATATTGCCTCCAATTTTCAAGGGTACTCCTGATGTTGCTTTCAAAATTTGGTCCCTCACATGTCTCTTCGAAAATCTTACCACTATCTCTCCAGGCAGATTATTCTTCTTAATGTATATGGAATAGGCTCTATAGACCACATTCATTTTGCTTATAAGATATCCTGCTTTTAAATCTGCAATTGGAGCCAGCGCCTCACTCAACATTTGTTTTAGATTCTCGTCTTTAGCCTCAGGGACTCCTTGAAACCAGAGAACAAGGTTGGCTTTCTCCATTTGTATCTTCAAAAGCTGAGATTCATCTGAAACTTGTTTCTTTTCCAGCAATTGCACCCCTTTGTTCACCTTTTTAGATTTGGCATCCATTTCCTTCACCTTCTCAGCTGTTTGCTCCGACATTTTTGTAGTTTCATTAAGTTGGAGCTGCTGAGCTGCAAAGTTCTGGTTTAATGCTGTCAACTGTTGATTGATATTCATCATCTGGTCCAGTAGAGGGCGCAAACAGTGCTAACAGCTTAGAGAACTCAGTGGTATCTTCTGATCAAGAGCTCATACTTCGGAGGTAGGGTCTACAGCACAATGATGGCGGATGCCTTTCCCAGTTCTCTGGGAAGGTGTACCGCACAGCAGCGTGGGAGGAGAGATGCTGCTGGATCGGCACCCCCATGGGAGTTCGGGGGAACTCCCAAGCCATAGGACTTTTGAGGGTGAGCCTCTTTTCCTGCTAACTGCAGGGAGATGGAGGCTCCCCTCCGCCTGACGGTCCCTCTCACTAACTGTGTCCGTTTAGCGAGGCCACAAGCTGTGTCGACCTGATCAAGCGCAGGAAATCTAGTGGAGGAGCGATTAAGAGTGTGGTCAAGATAAAGATCAACAATGAACTGTGAGTTAAGGAGTGAACTGTGAGTTAAAATGAGTGATTTGTCTTCAGAAGAGAAAATCCCCCCTCCAAAGAAAAAAACTTTCTGAGCAATTGGAACGTGCTGAGAGAGGGACGCCTCTCAGATGCATTTACATAAATGAAGGAGGGGGGAGAGAGAGAAATGATTCTAAATGGATACTTGAAGAGAAATCCCCCCCGAAACCCTTAAACGATTGGAGGGGGGTGCCCCTCTGTCACATTTACATAAATGGAGGAGGGGAGGGGGAGAGAGAGAGAGCGCTGTAAAATGGATACTTCTGAAAGATTTTATTTACAATCGTGCAAGCCTGTTGTGGGAGATATCCATGAGCTTTAAAACACCGTATGTAATTTGCAGAGTAGGGAAGAAAGATTTTATTGAAAATAAAACATTGAAATGGTAGGCACTCCAAAAAAGATGATGAAAACTCTGAGAAGAAGGGAAGTAGATGCCATTGCATTATTAGCAGAAGCCACTAAGCCGATTCTGGAGCAACTTGTTGGTATTAACCAGCAGCTTGCCAAGATAAATCAACAATTTGTGTCCCATTAGCTCCAGTTGGCGATAGTAGAAAAAATGGAACTGAGGGCTTTCAAAGCGAATGAGATGGACACTAAATTAAACAGCGATCTCAATGAGAAAAGGAGAAAAAACACAAGAGAAACAGGAAAGATTTACAAGGATTTAACTGCTTCCTTGCAAGTGTTCTTAGAAAGTGTCATCTTAAATCCTGCTGAGAAAAAAGAACTGGAGTTTCCCTTCACAATCAAGAAACCTTTGAGATGCCACGGGGCCCCGAGGGCGAGACCAGAAAGAAAGAGGCTTTAGACTGGTGGTTTTATCCCTTTGGATGGAAGAAGACTGGGCTGCAGTGAATGTCTAAGAAGTTATTAAGATTTTAGAGAGTTTTAGTATAAATGTAAAGGCAGAAGGACTTTGGAAATTGCCTTTATGAAGCGAGTTGGAGGAGATGCTCGGGAAATCTTCTCATAATGTGAAACAAACTAACATATAAGCTTAGAAAGACAGGTCCTCACAAAGTATATTATTTATTAACAGCCTTTCTTTCTTTCTTTTTTTACTAATGGTAGTTTAACAGGGAATGATCTCCTAACCTTGGGTTTTTAGTTTAGTGTGGGTTGCCTTTCCTTTCTCCTTAATTGTAGTTCCCCATCCCTATTTTTTCTTGGTAGTTTTTGTAGTATTAAAAAAAATAAAAAATCCCCTCCGGGGGCTTATTTTTTAAAAAAGAGCTCATACTTTCAGGTGGTTTAAGTTTTGCTTGCTTTTCTTTCTCCATTTTCCTCAGCGCCATGTTTGCAGATTGCTTACTTTTAAAATAGAACTTGCTGAAGTCTCTGCAATTCACCCGAATGCTTATTAGCACTCTAGTGTATTCCTCAAAACAGATTTCAATGCTTTTACTTCAGCTCCCCCTTGAAAATTTGCTACTTCGCTCATGCATATAGGAGGGCCCCCCCCACTTGCTAATCTAATCATTCCCGGGGGAGCTTTCTTTTATAATCCCAGTGTTTGCATTTAACTCGACTCACTGTTCATTGTTGGTCTGAAGACCTCGCCAAAGGTACGTGAAAAACGCCTGATCTCCAGATGCTTGTCCTGGTCGGCGGCTCAAGTTCCATTATGGACACACAATGGCCAAACCATCGGGGAAGAAGAATGCCTCAATTCCCCAGCATTGCACTGGCGAAGTGGCCACCCTTCAAAGCCCCATGGCTAGGAGCCTATCGCAAAGGCTCCAGGGGAGTGGTGAACAATCACCCCCCCCCAGCCACTGGCGCATGGATCGCCTCCTCGGGAGCTACCAGGGATGTGTCCGCTAGTGGGTCACCATAAACCAGAAGTCGGTGCTCTGTTCCTATGCATGTTTAAACTCTGCCAACATGGTTATAAACCCAGTGTGAGCACCACAGTGAAAAGGGAAAAATTTACATAGGTTGGTAGGAAAAAAGAAGAAACTACAAAATGGCTGCTTCCTGAACAGCTCAGCCCAACTACCTAGTAGATAGGTTGACTGACAACAATTTTATCATCTGGAGGGAGAGAATGAAAAACCACTTGCTGGAAATGGTACATCATCAATTAATCCCAGTCAGGAGATGACACCCCAGCAAAACAGAAGTCCTGGGACACACACAATGAGAAGACAAAAGATGCATTAATAAAAGGTTTGTCCAATAGAGATGTTTTGTTCATCATTCAAATGCAAACTGCAAAGGCACTCTGGAATGAATTGGAGAGACTTTATGTTAACTCTTCTCTAAAGAGTCAGCTCTGCATCCAAAAGAAGCTATTTAGCATAAAGATGCCTGAAGGGGAAATCTGCAAGAGCACTTAGATGAAATGCTTGATTTGAGTCAAGAGATAAGAAGTGCTGGCAAAGATATTGCAAAGTAGGATTTGGTTGTTTTGATTTTAGTTGATCTACCCAAGACTTATGAAAATGTTGTATGCCAAATAGAATCAAAAGAAAATCTCTATCAAATGTGATTAATGAACTGGAGCAAATATTTAAACATAAACAGTTTGAGGAGCCCAACAGAAAGGCTGAGCTAGAAGCTGTATACATAAATAGTAAAAGCAAAGCAACTTGTTATTCATGTGGAAATCAGGGGCATATTAAAAAGGAGTGCAATGCTTTTAAAAAGAAGGGTGCCCCTCCAAGACAGGTAAAAGGGGAAAATTTGAAACAGCCACCCCTGAAGAAGTGTTTCATATTAACTAAAGATGAAACCAAAAGTTGTATATGGTTCTTAGATATTACATGCTCTATGCACATGTATGTGCGTAGAGACTTTTTTGAAACTCTAAATGAAGAAAAAAGAGAGACACTAAGTGTAGCTGATGGGAGAGCTGTTGTGGCAGAAGGGGTAGGATCGGAAACTAGACTCCCAGGTAGACAGGTCAGAGAAATCCTTATTGAGAACTGTTAGTATGTACAGCAACTGGCAAATAACTTGCTCTCAGTAAGAGTTCTTGAAAAAAAATGGAATGATGACCTTATTTTGGAAAAGATGTCTTATCAAACAAGATGGTGAACTGATTGCAATAGAGAGTGTGCATGAAGGTTTATGTGGTCTGGACACATGCACAAAAAAGCAAATTTGACCAAAAGTTGCAATCAAAAGAGATGTTCCAGGTTATGGCACCAAAGGTTTGGGGACAAAGATAATTATGCAATTGCCCAACTTGACAACCAGAATTTAACCAAAGGCATACAAATAAATAAATGTACAATTGAAAGGAATTGCATACATTGCATCAAAGCAAAGGGGACAAGACCAAGTTTCAGCAACAATGATGAACCTCCTAGAGCTCATTCATAGTTGTGTTTGTGGTCCAATGAAAATAGAGACCCCTTTAGTGAGACCAGATATATTTTGACTTTCATTGACAATTTCTCTAAATATACAATTATCTACTCCATCAGAGAGAAGAGTGAAGTATTTGAAAAAAGGCATATGTTATAATGGTTAGCAGCAGGTTCCAGAAGAAACAGCTGGCAATCCGAACTGAAAATGGAGGAGAATATGTGGGACATGTCATAAAAAGGTATTTAATTGAACAAGATATTAAACATCAACTTACCGTCCCATACACACCAGAACAAAATGGCATAGCTGAGAGGAAAAACCACTCCCTGGCAGAAATGTGCAGATGCATGTTTCTAGAAGTTGATCTACCAGAGAAATACTAGGGAGAAGCCATCAACGCAGCCACTTATCTACAGAATGGGCTGCCCACAAAAGGTGCCAAGAACACACTGTATGAACTGTGGTAAGGGCAGAAACCCAGCATAAAACATCTACGTGTATTTGGTTCAAAAGCCTTTGCCTACATCCCCAAGGAAAAACAGTCCACGTTGGATTTAAGGACTGAGCAAGGTATTTTTGTTGGATACATAAAACTATACAAATATGCAATGTAGTCTACCTAGACAAGAAGGAAAAATCTAAAAGCACAGGGGGAAAAATGGACATTATAGAATCCAAAGCCAATGGAAGAAAATAAAATGCATCAACAAGAAGCAACGCAATCAATCACGTTGGAACCTACAGTTCATGAACCAGAAGAGCTCCAGGAACCAGAAGGAGATGAGGAACGAGAGGTCAGATGATTGGCTAGATCCAAGAAGGGAATATCACTAAGAAACCTCTCCTACCTGACCAAAATAGAGACTGCAATGGAACCATCAACATGGGAAGACATAAAGAAAATGCCTAAAGATCATGCAGAAAGATGGAGAAATACCACAGAGGAAAGAATTAAATCTCCATTCAAGAATCAGAAATGGACATTCACAGAAGCACCTCCAGGAAGGAGGGTAGAATCCAAAGGGATTTTCTAAACACACAGTTCTTAAACTCAAACACTGTTTTGCAAAGCTGAGATTCTATGAAGAAAAATAAATCTTGTGGACTTGCACAATACACCTTGAGAAAAGGTGTTGAAATATACAAGGTCTATAGTGCAGAAACTTGAAAAAGATCAGAAGAACAGCCTATAGGGGAAAACTGAAGGACTGCTAGTTAGCATAGCTGGATTAGGGATTTCCCACTATTTAAAATCACGACCTTCCTGTCTACTGATTGGCTTTTTGAAGAATTCTTGCTACAACTAAGGGACCATTTGTTCCTGCCTCTCACAGCAGTTAGTCAGTTAGTTAAGCCTCTGTGCCTCTCCTTTGTTCTATCAGTTTATTTCTTCTTTAATAAACAAAGTTATTTTCTTTTTTAAACAGTTTTTTAAACAGTTAAGCCTCTGTGCCTCTCCTTTGTTCTATCAGTTTATTTCTTCTTTAATAAACAAAGTTATTTTCTTTTTTAAACAGTTGGTGTTCCATTACTCTGCATGTTTAAACTCTGCCAACAAAAATATCCCTTTCTTTCTTTAGATGTACAAATATTTGGTGTAGTGGTTACTGAGCTCCTGGCCTCCCGGTGACACTGCTGGAGGTGGAGGGCTGCTTTGCCACCCCAGCAGTAATGTGGGCAGCAACAGTGCCATGATGCTAAGCATCATGACGTGGGCGGGGGCAGAGCCAGCCCTGCAAAATGGCTGGACTCTACTCCCACTCAATCAGTTGCCTCCATGTGCTTGGACCAGTAACAGCTCCAAGCATGTACAGAGACAAGGGCTGGGCCTACCAATGGCAGCAATGGCTGGAGGCAGTTTTAGGCTGCGGCAGTCCCTTTGGTGGTAGTGGCTCAGCAGCAGCAGCTCCCTTGACAGAGGCAGTGGTTTGCAGAGGTGGCCCATAGCAGCCCTAGGAGTCGGCAGCAGCCAGTAGTTGCCTGTAGTGGCAGCCCGGGGAAGAGAGGCAGCAGAGGGGCAGCAGCAAATCAGCACTGCCTATGCTGCTCTGGTGGTCTGTGGCAGCAGGGGCCTAGGGAGAGAGAGTTGGGGGCATTGGCCTGTTCTCGGGGTGACAAAGGGTAGTCCCATAGGGCAGCATTAGAGAGTGGGCTCTTAGGAGGCCCGAGGGGATGGCATTATTCAACATAGCTAGCCTGGCGGCCATGAATGGCTGCGATTAATTAAAAAAGAGAGAGAGAGAAGAAATGGTCGGGGAGGTTTAGGCGGGCAGCGGCCCTCTAGTGGAGGGTTGGTGCTCCATAAGCCTGTCTAAGCTCAACGCTGGGGTGGTTGGACCATCTAGGGTGTGCTCAGCAATAAACAGACATAGGAACACATAGTCCCGACTGTTAGCACAGGATGACCATTTTGTGGGCCTGCTGATGGCAGGAGCCATTTTGAGGCAGTATATTAGCAGGCCAATTCAAGGTGGTAGGCAGAAGATGGACGGCCATCTTGGGTGACTCTTTTCCAGGGGGCATCCATCTTGTGGCAGCAACCTGGTGGGCAGCCCAGCAAATTGCTCCCCCTTTTTCCTGGGGCAGCCATTTGGAGGTGAAGCGACCATTTTATGGCTGTAAGTTAGGGTGGGGTCAGCCATCCAGGGCTCTTATAAATTTTGACTATGCTGCTCTGACACCAGGGGTCGAAGTCTTGGTCGCTCTCTTTAAAAGGTAACTTAACATCATTTTTTTAGTTTAAATAATGGCTCCTAAGAAGGGCCAAGGGCCTTCCAAGGGCAGACAGCTGCCCCCCCAAAAAAGCTTCCACTGAAGCCTCCACAGCAGCCCACCCTTTTAGACTCCTCAAACAAGGATGAGCATGACCTTGTCAATGCAGCCATCCTAGTGAGGCTAGCAGCTTTAGAGAGACAGCGGGGTTAGCATCTTCCATTGCGTGGCGAGTTGGGTGGGGCACAGAAGGCTAAACTTCTTCTAAACAATCCTTTCAGGCTCAGGTGCTGGCACGCTTAGCTGTTCTCGAGGACAGACAAGGTGAAGTAGCAGCAACATTGGGTCAGCTGGTCAAGAGGCAGTGCTTGGATGACAAGCCTGAGAGCCAGGTCGCAGAGGAGCTCCAGGTGGAACTTTATAAAGGGCCTCCCTCACATGAAGGTAAAGTGGAGAAAACTGGCAAATGGAGGCCAATCTGGCCATGGGGAGCCAGCAGTCATTGTACTGCCGGGGCCTCTACGTTGCAAAACACAGTATCACAAAGCCCAATTCCATCCACACCCCCAGGAGGGTGGCCATGGGGTATGGGACAGGTCCCGCCCTATGCAGGATGGGGGGGAGGGCCCAAGTGCTCATTCAGACAGGTCAGGGGGCATGGCCTGGATGGGGTTACCCTAGTCCAGGGACAGGCTACCCAAACCTCAGAGGTTCAACATACGATACGGTGCCGGCTAGTGCTTTACCATTCGGAGATCTAGCCCTGCCCCTGGGGAACCATTTGACTACTGCCACTAGGGAGAAAATCCTTAGGGGTGAATATGTAGATGTATTCATGCTCTTATACAGGGAGCTTGAGAAAAAAGATAAGGAGAACCTAGATGAGTGGGAGAAGGAGGACCTGAAAAGGCACAGAGTGGCTAGGACCTGGGCTAATTGGTTCCCAGGATTCTTAAAATATGCAGCAGTAATAGTAAGACACCAACCATGGAGGGCTTCCATGATGCTGCAATATATGAATATTATTTACAAGGGCTTTACTGATTTCCTGCATGGCTTCAGTACGATGAAGAATTCCATATGACAGCAGCTATGAATCTGCCCCTGAGATGGGACCAGATTCACCCCCACTTATGGCTGCAAATTATGTCCCCAGCCTGGCCATCTGGAAATGAGAGGTCAGATAGAGGTACCTGCCCCCAGGCACTTGGAGGCTCAGATGTCCTTTTAAAATTTCCCCCTGCTATTTAGCGATTCATACTGCAGGAAAAACAGTGTTGGAGATGGGTGAGTGGCAGTGAGGAATCCTCCCCAATCCCAACTCCATTTCTGCTGTTGCTTTCCTCCCCTCTTTCCCCACCCATTATTCCTCTCTGTCTCTGTGTGTGTGTCTCATTCTCACTTTTAGCCAGTCAGTCTTTCTTGAGCTGGTGGTGGAGGAGAAGCAGTTAGCAGCCTCCCCTCCTGAGAAAGTTTTAAGAGAATAGTGGCACCTGCAGCAAAAGAGGTAGGGGTGAGAAACTCAGATGTCCTTTTAAAAAGTCACCCTGCTGTATAGCCATTCATACTGCAGGAGGAATCCTTCCCAATCCCAGCTTCAGTTCTGCTTTTGCTTCCTCCTCTCTTCCCCCACCCATTATTTCTCTCTGTCTCTCTCTTGCTGCCTATCAGCCAGTCTCCCTCTCACTGTTGATGCAGTGGGACCTGGAGTAAATCCGTGCGACAGCCATTTCAAAAGATATTTGGGGGGATTCAACCCTCCCCGAGTTTCAAAAAAAATGTTTTGGACTTTTCTGCAGGATCACAGAGTCCCGAGTCTGTAAAAAAACCTATTTGGGGAGAGTGTGCCCCCTTTATGTGGAAATAAGTATCCATAAGCAGAGGGAACTGTTGAGCATTAGATATATAGATGGGAGATGCCAGTGGACAGGCAGAAGTGCCAAAACTTGTTGAATGGAGGTATTTTTTCCCACCACATTAGAGAAAATATTTGCAAACAAAGCAAAACGGTAGAGTTCTGCTTCAATCTCAATAAAAAAATAGCTATAGACTATGTTGGGGTTGGTTAAAGCTTCTTAAACATGTTAGGCCATTTGGTTCTGGGGTTTTTTCATAGCTTGGTTATGAATTAAAACTCCAGCAACCCCATTTTTCTACTTCATTTAGCTAATATAGTGGAGGGAACTTTAAAATATTTTAAGGGTATATTAGACTAGTTAATGATCAACTTCTTAATTTTTTCCAACTATTTTCACATGCAATATCAGAGTAACTTCCGTTTCATAAATAATAACCCTTCCGTTTCATAAATAATTGAATGAAGAAAGCAATTCTATAAAATCACACAATAGAACAAAACGTACATGCTGAGACAGTACAATATTGAAGCTGTAGAACAGAATGCACCATTCTGAACTGAAGGTGAAGGATTCCAGCTTTTTTCTACATCAGTTTTTGGGGCTGAGCAGGAATTTCTTGAGCCTCACTCAGATTGGCTGAGAGGGAGGCCTTATTCCATCGGCTCCACAGTGTCAGAGAGGGTGAGGTACAAATAGGCCTGGTAAAGCTGCTTAGGTCCTAACTGGGAAGGCAGGAAAAGCACGGGTTGAGGAGATTTTGAGTTGGCAAGTACTCCAAGATATCAGTGATTGGGGGGGGGGGAGTCCTCTATCTGGGTACCAATGGGCTTTGCAGTCAGTTACAACTGCAAAAACTTACATCCAATTTTACAGCATAGTTGAAGTCCTGCGAATACATTCTAATGGAAGTTATAAAAAACAACTTAAATCAACCTCAAAATTCAAACCCAAAGGTGACAAAGACTATAAGTCGTGTTTGCACTTTTTCTCTTGGCATAATAAAGTCTTACATTGTCCTATAGGCATTGCCCTCAAATTTTTCATTCAGCACCATCTATGATGACCTGCTGGAAAATTAGAAATAAGTGATTTGCTAGTATCAACCCTCAATATCTAATCTTTACTGTTTCTTGTTTTTCTGTAACTAATGGTGGGCAGCTGTAAACAACCTGAAGTATCCCTAACCAAGCTCCAATATTTTTTGATGATCTTAAAAATGTGGTTCCTTAAAGGGGTATATTCTATGGACCAATGTAATTGGAGATCTTCTTCTGTGGGAAGATTTGTAATATTGGGCATAAAGGAGGGTTTCTGGCACCAGGGAACTGACATTATTTTAGGTTCATCCCCCAAAAAACTTTTTAACTTCAAAAGCCTAATTAATTTGTAAATGTCAACTCTTGTGTTAAAAGAGTTGTATTTTGGCACCATAACAACATTTAAGCCCTTATTTAGTGCTGCTTTTTCTGTGTGAGTTAATGGTCTACTAGATATATTTACTACTATGTCTTTCTCTGGCAACGTAATCTGCCTTGGACTAAAAAAGGCTCCATAGAGGAAGTTCCTGCTGGAACCTTATTTGGTCCTTTTTGTCTAAAACTACTTTGTCTATTTCTAAGATGACTAGTGTAAGATTCCTCGGAAGTGTCTGTTTCTTCACTAGAAGTTTCTGTGTCTGAATATGTTTAAAATGGTGATACCCAAGAAACTCTTTTGCCTAATCTAGTTGCCCACAAGGAATAAATAATTCCCGAAGAATAATCTTTCCCATCCCTTGCTAATTTTCTGTTTTTGAACTCTCTACTGTTAATTTCAGATTCCAAAACCTATTTCTCTAGTTCTGCCGGTTTGTTGTAAAATTGAATCTCCTCATATTTTTCTTTAAAAGACTCTGTTGTAGTTATTATATCATTTTGGATGGTATTCAAAACTTCCTTAGATTTATGTATTACTAAAAGCATCAAATCCTCCAAGCAAGTATCTGTATATGTTTAGTTAAGCTTTATTTCATGTTTATTATATAACAATAAAGAAATTGTGGCATAAGGTAACACGGTGTGTCTAATTTTTGGTTTACACAGTCTTTCCCATGCACTTCTTTGGCTTACCCAATCTCCAGGTGAGGGCTAGAGATGACTCAGAACTACAACTGCTCTCCAGATGGCAGTTCCCCTGGAGAAAATGGTGGGCTCTGTGTCACTATATTCTCCTGAGATGTCTGCCCCAAGACAGCCAATGTGATATAGCAGTTAGTGCTATAGAGCAGAGTCTGCCAGGCCCAGGTTCCTGCTGTGGAAGCTGATTTCATTGCTGAGGTGGCACTCCCATGACAGCCAGTGTGACATAGCAGTTAGTGCTTTAGAGCAGGGTCTGCCAGACCCAGGTTCTTGCTGTGAAAGCTGAGTGAGTGATTTCAGACCACTCACAGACTTTCAACCTAACCCACCTCACAGGGTTGTTTTGCAAATCAAAAGGGGGAGAGGAGAATGATGTGAGCTGCGTTGGTCCCCTCTGTAGATAAAGAGTGTACTTTTTCTAAGTAGAGGCTACAGGGAGGGGGGAAGAGATGGAAACCTGAAGTCAGAGGGGCAGATAACAGTACATTGATGGTTGGCTGGGAAGGAGATAGGGTTGCCACCTCCGGGTTGGGAAATTCCTGGAGATTTGAGGGGTGGAGCCTGGAGAGGGTGTGGTTTGAGAAGGGGTGGGTCCTCAGAAAGGTACAATACCATAGACTCCACCCTCTAAACCAGCCATTTCCTCCTTGGGAGCCATTGTTGCCAACCTCCAGGGGAGGGCTGGAGATCACTCAGAATTACAACTGCTTTTCAAATGACAGAGATCAGTTCCCCTGGAGAAAACAGTAATCTCTGTGTCATTATACCCTGCTGATGTTGCCAGAGCAAATTGACGTTGAGTGCCCAAGGCCAGGGCACCTACCCAGAGTGTCTTTCTAGAGCTCGCACTTATTTCCACAATGAGCCTTATTCCTAGTGTATAAAATTTCCAGTTTAACGCATAACTTGTGTTTCATTCGAGGGATAGGTACTGGGCAATCTTAACACCAGCAGTCTGCTGTCACTGGTAGGTCACAGGGGATTACAGCCTGCTCTTTGAAATTACCCCACTCTTTGTCTTATCTGGATTCATTTAATCATATGAAGATGATGATCTAGAAACTTGCTTGACCACTAGTGTGCATAGAACACTATTTTGAGTATAGGTTCCATTTCCCTTTCAGCAGAGGCAGTAGATTCACAAGAACAAAGAAAGAAACACATCTGGTCTCCAGGGCAAAAATGCATAAAGCTTCTTGGGAGGCTTTGCTGTCTTTAACCTCCAACCCCTATAATACAATATATGTTTTGTAGAGCAGCTTTAGAAATAAGGCATTGCAGTGAATCAATGTGTATGCATTACAATGGATTAATTAAATTAACTCCTGGCTCTGAAAAACATATTTTGTTCAATGAATAAAATACCATACAGATATTAGTTGCTAAATCTAACAATGAAAAAAGAAGAATGAGAAACAAAATGGTTCCAGTAATTACAGTACTTCATTTCTAACAAATGTTAGTTAATAATGCTGAATATAAAGCAATGTCTTGGCAACTTAATTGGAAAATACGAATTATTATACTCCACAGCTTAGAAATTATATTTATACTTGATTTCTTCTCTGGTTGTATTTGAGTCCATGGCTGAATTTCTCCCTTCCTGTACACACATGGAACTCTACATGAGAAATGGCTGATTCATGAAAGTCTTTTCCTATTATGAAAGGTGGTTGCACTGAAAATATAGAATTATGTGTACAGAACTCAACCCCATGATGTTTTGGATCATATTTTATGACTGAATTATAAAATCTCACTCCAGTGGGCATAAAGTGCTGGTCTATGCATATCTCTTTATTTTCAGTGTTGCATAATTGGGTGCTCCATGTGTGTATTGAAGCTTCAGCATTTGTTTAAAAAGAACACTGGAGTAGAGTAGACAAAAGCATTGTACCTAGGACTTGTTGTTGTTCAGTCGCACAGTCGAGTCCGACTCTTTGCGACCCCATGGACCAGCTCCCTCCAGGCCTTCCGGTCTTCCGCCATCCTCTGAAGTTTGCTCAACTTCATGTTCGTTGCATCGATGACACTGTCTAACCATCTCATCCTTTGCCGTCCCCGTCTTCTTTGACCTTCAATCTTTCCCAGCATCAGGGTCTTCTCCAGTGAGTGCTCCCTTCTCATTTGGTGGCCAAAGTATTTTAGCTTCAGTTTCATTATCTGGCCTTCCAGGGAACAGTCAGGGTTGATTTCTTTGAGGATTGACTGATTTGTTCTTCTTGCAGTCCAAGGGACTCTCAAGAGTCTTCTCCAGCACCATAGTTCAAAAGAATCTATTCTTCGGCGCTCGGCCTTCCTTATAGTCCAACTCTCGCAGCCATACATGACTACTGGGAATACCATTGCTTTGACCATGCGGACTTTTGTTGGCAGGGTGATGTCTCTACTTTTTATCATGCTGTTTAGGTTCGCCATCGCTTTCCTCCCAAGGAGCAGGCGTCTTTTAATTTCATGACTGCTGTCACAGTCTGCAGTGATCTGGGATCCCAGGAACGTGAAGTCTGTCACTACTTCCACAGCTTCCCCTTCTATTTGCCAAGGAGTGATGGGGCCGGATGCCATGATCTTAGTTTTTTTGATGTTGAGCTTCAAGCCCACTTTTGCGCTCTCCTCTTTTACCCTGAGCAAGAGGCTCTTGAGGTCCTCTTCACTTTCTGCCATCAGAGTGGTATCGTCTGCATATCTGAGGTTGTTGATCTTTTCCCCAGCAATCTTAATTCCCGCTTGTGATTCATCCAGGCCAGCATTTCGCATGATGTACTCTGCATATATATTAAATAAGCAAGGCGACAATATACATCCTTGTCGTACTCCTTTTCCTATGCTGAACCAATCAGTTGTTCCATATCCGGTTCTAACTGTCGCTTCTTGGCCCTTATACAGGTTTCTCAAGAGACATGTGAGGTGGTCTGGTACTCCCATCTCTTTAAGGACCTGCCATAGTTTGTTGTGATCCACACAGTCAAAAGCTTTAGCATAGTCAATGAAGCAGAAGTAGATATTTTTCTGGTACTCTCTTGCTTTCTCCATAATCCAGCGAATGTTGGAAATTTGATCTCTAGTTCCTCTACCTCTTCGAAACCCAGCTTGTACTTCTGGTAGTTCTCTATCCACGTACTGTTGAAGCCTAGCTTGTAGGATCTTGAGCATGACCTTGCTAGCGTGTGATATGAGTGCAATTGTGCGATAGTTTGAACATTCCTTGGCATTGCCCTTCTTTGGGATTGGAATGTATACTGACCTTTTCCAATCCTGTGGCCACTGTTGCGTTTTCCAAATTTGCTGGCAAATGGAGTGCAGAACTTTAACAGCATCATCTTCTAAGACTTTGAATAGCTCAGCTGGAATACCATCACCTCCACTAGCTTTGTTGTTAGTAATGCTTTCTAAGGCCCATTTAACTTCACATTCCAGGATGTCTGGCTCAAGGTCAGTGATTATACCGTCGTGTTTGTCAAGGACATTGAGGTCTTTCTTGTATAGTTCTTCTGTGTATTCTTGCCATCTTTTCCTAATCTCTTCTGCTTCTGTTAGGTCCCTACCGTTTTTGTCCTTTATCATGGCCAGCTTTGCATGGAACGCTCCCTTGATTTCTCCAACTTTCTTGAAGAGATCTCTAGTCCTTCCCATTCTATTGTTTTCTTCTATTACTTTGCACTGTTCATTCAGGAAGGCCTCCTTATCTCTCCTTGCTGTTCTCTGGAAATCTGCGTTCAGTTGGGTAAATCTTTCCTTTTCGCCTTTGCCTTTCGCTTTCCTTCTTTCCTCTGCTATTTGTAAAGCCTCATCAGAAAGCCACTTTGCTTTCTTACATTTCTTTTTCTTTGGGATGGTGGTGATTGCTGCCTCCTGTACGATGTCACGAACCTCTGTCCATAGTTCTTCAGGCACTCTATCTATCAAATCCAGACCCTTGAATCTATTCTTCACCTCTACTGTATATTCATCAGGGATGCGATCTAGGTCAAACCTGAATGGCCTCGTGGTTTTCCCAATTTTCTTCAGTTTAAGTCTGAATTTTGCAATGAGTAGCTCATGATCTGAACCACAGTCAGCTCCAGGTCTTGTTTTTACTGACTGGATAGAGCTTCTCCATCTTTGACTGCAAATTATATAGTCAATCTGATTTCGGTGTTGCCCATCTGGTGATGTCCATGTGTAGAGTCGCCTCTTAGGTTGTTGGAAAAGGGTGTTCGCTATGACCAGTGTGTTCTCTTGACAAAACTCTGTTAACCTTTGCCCTGCTTCATTTTGCTTTCCAAGGCCAAACTTGTCTGTTATTCCAGTTACCTTTTGACTTCCTACTTTAGCATTCCAGTCCCCTATGATGATGAGGACATCATTTTTTGGTGTTAGTTCTAGGAGGTGTTGTAGGTCTTCATAGAACCGGTCCACTTCAGCCTCTTCTGCATCAGTGGTTGGGGCATAGACTTGGATTACTGTGATGTTGAATGGTTTGCCTTGGAATCGGACAGAAATCATTCTGTCATTTTTGAGATTGTATCCCAGTACTGCCTTTTGCACTCTCTTGTTGACTATAAAGGCCACACCATTTTTTCTACGAGATTCCTGGCCACAGTAGTAGATATAATGGTCTTCTGAGTTAAATTCGCCCATTCCTGTCCACTTTAGTTCACTGATTCCTAGGATATCGATGTTCAGTCTTGCCATCTCATTTTTGACCACGTCAAGCTTACCTTGATTCATAGATCTTACATTCCAGGTTCCTATGCAGTATTGTTCTTTGCAGCATCGGACTTTCCTTTCACCATCAGACACATCCACAACTGAGCGTCCTTTCGGCTTTGGCCCAGCCGCTTCACTCTTTCTGGGGTTACTTGTACTTGTCCTCTGCTCTTCCTCAGTAGCATATTGGACACCTTCCGACCTGAGGGGCTCATCTTCCGGCGTCATATCTTTTAGCCTTTTGATACCGTCCATGGGGTTTTCTTGGCAAACATACTGGAGTGGGTTGCCATTACCTTCTCCAGGTGGATCACGCTTGGTCTGAGTTCTCTGCTGTGGCCTGTCCGTCTTGGGTGGCCCTTCACGGCATAGCCCACAGCTTCACTGAACTACACAAGCCCCCTCGCCACGACAAGGCAGTGATCCATGAGGGGGGTACCTAGGACTACGAGCTAGCAATTCCCTGGTTTAAATTTTGTTTCTGCTATAAACCTGCTACATAGATTTAAGAGCAGTATTCCTCAACCTTACCACACCGGAGCTACTGTGGGCAGGGGACTAGCAAGACAGAATTCTGGGGCCACAAGATGTTCTGGGGGCTTGTGATGCTGGTCAAGTTCTGTGATTTGTTTTCATATCATATGTGACCAGAAAGGCAGGGTAAAAATCTTATCAAATAAATAAGTACTTAGAACACCTAATCTGGGGGGGGGGGTTGTTAGTTTTGCCGGTTTTTACATTGACAAAGATTATTTTTATGAAAGCAGTATAGTTTCTGCAACCTTCTTTCTACTAAAACTTTGGGGTGTATATTCATCACATACTTGCTATTCTTTCCTTTTTCAGTACTGTACATATAATTTGGGCCATGTCTGGATTATGTTGATGTTCCACCCTGAAAAGCCATAATTTCTAAATCTAGAAAAGTGCAGGCCCTTACAAGTTACTCAAAGCAACTAGCCTGTTATGTGTTTGGTGCATAAAAGAACTCCTTCCTAATTATCACAAAAAGCAACAGATGGAAAGGCCCATCAAAAGGCCAAGCAATCAATCCATTTTCCTTCTCGCTGAAATAATACAAAACAATAATTTGCCCATGGGTAACTTTGAATAAGCTGCTCTTTGCATTTATAATACAAGTCAGCCCTTTATACACGTCATCCTCAGGTTTACACATAGGTCAAGCGTGAAAGGTCAGTATCCACTATTGGCTAATAACTTCATTCTGTGTTTGACATTGTTGCTTGTGAGTTTTATTTTAGCTTCTATTAAAAACAAACAAACCCTGAAGACCCTTTCCATAAGTTAGATAAATTGTTTCACAATTGTATTGTTTCTATACACTATTCAGGCATTCTGTGAACAAGCTACTGAAAGAAAAACACCTTTGAGTGAGCAAAACAATGTATACTGTTAATTGTAATAATGCTTTTGTTGTTGTTGTTGTTCAGTCACACAGTCAAGTCTGACTCTTCACGACCCCATGGACCACATCACACCATGCCCTCCTGTCTTTTGCCGTGCTCCGGAGTTTCCTTAATTTCATGTTCATTGCATCAATAACACTGTCTAACCATCTCATCCTTTGCTGTCCCCGTCTTCTTTGACCTTCAATCTTTCCCAGCATCAGGGTCTTCTCCAGTGAGTCCTCCCTTCTCATTTGGTGGCCAAAGTATTTGAGCTTCAGCTTCAGTATCTGGCTTTCCAGGGAACAATTAGGTTTAATTTCTTTTAGGATTGACTGATTTGATCTCCTTGCAGTCCAAGGGACTTTCAAGAGTCTTCTCCAGCACAATAATTCAAAAGAATCTATTATTCGGTGCTCGGCCTTCTTTATAGTCCAGGTCTCGCAGCCATACATTACTACTGGGAATACCATTGCTTTGACCATATGGACTTTTGTTGGCAGGGTGATGTCTAGTATAATTTTTATTATGCTGTCTAGGTTTTCCATCGCATTCCCCCCAAGAAGCAGGTGTCTTTTAATTTCATAGCTGCAGTCACTGTATGTATTAAGGTTTGTTTTTGACTGTGTAGTGCCTGATGAGTTGGATCTTATGCACTCCATAGACTTCATGTCAGAGGAAGGCCCCTTACACGAGGGAAGGGTGCTACCCTTGCAGAAATGCATCTATATGGCATCCAATCCACAGTCATCTTATCTGTTCTATTTTTATGTGGCTGCAGTGTTTGCTTTGTGGTTCACTCATTTATGTAGGGTGTTACAATATGGTGCTGTCTTGTAGTAACTTACTTGGTTGAATAATACATTCTAGACAGACTGAATTAAACTTAAGTTTTGTTCAAAGTTATTCAGGATATGTTCAGCTTTGTATGGGGTGCATGGATAAAATATTCTTTAAAAAACATTTTGTTGAAGGAAACCAACTAAAAAAAAATCAGAGGAAGATAGAAATGCAAAATAAAGCAAAACCCCAATTCTATTGGTGTATTCTTTGAATGATAGACATAGGCTTCACACCAGAACTTCTCCAGACTTTGCAGAATTGGTACATCTGGGGCATCCCCCCCCCAAACTATACACAGAGAAGCTTTCCAAATATCTTCCAGTATTAAAAAATCCACGTACAATGTTGCAGGAAGATAAGAATAATTGTGCCAATCCTAAGAAGTTACATACATTGAAGGCTACAAATCTCCTTGGGATGATACATAAATGTATATTTATTTATTTGATTTTTATCCTGCCCTCCCGCCGAAGCGGCTCAGGGCGGCTTACAACAATAAAACAATAAAACAACTCATCTAAAACAATCTATACAAAACATTAAAACCACAATTTACACACAGTATAACCTACTCAAGATGACGACCATAAAGTGCTACATATTCAATCCAAGTTGTTGAATGCTTGGCGGAATAACTCCGTCTTCACCGCCCTCCGGAACTGGTGAAGATCTCGGAGGGCGCGGATCTCGTAGTGGAGCTGGTTCCATAGGGTTGGTGCTACTAAGGAGAACGCCCTGGTTCTGGTGGATGTTAATTTGGTGTCCCTGCGGCCGGGGAGGACTAATCGGTCTTGTGACTCAGATCTCAGTGCTCTCGGGGGAACATACGGGGAAAGGCGGTCCCGCAAGTAACTTAAATACCCTCAGAAATTTAAATAACCACAGAAACAATTCTGCTTTAGAAAGGATTAGAGATTTCAAACTGATGAGAACAAAGATCGCAGCAAAAGGAGTTTTGATGACTACGGGGCAAAAATATGCTGGAAGTGGTCTGAATACAGATTCCTGTAAAACAAATGCATAAACAAGAAAAAGCCCTGACACAAACTGGAAGTGAAAGCAGGAGCGAATGCAAAACAGAAAAATAGGATGCACTCAGAAACCGAGGCAAAATATGGGTACAGAAAGGGCCATTGTAACCTGAACCGGATAAAACAGTTTCAACCCTGAGTGATTGTTTGAAGTAAGTAATTAACTGGATGGAGAAAAATACATTGAAATTAAAGCCAGACAGGGATTAGCACATAACAGGTAGTCCTAGAACGGACACACATCTCCCAAATATCAGTTTTATAGTCTGGGAGAGCTCTTGAATTTAGACCTTCTCCTAGATATCCAGGCTGAGACAGAAGATGATAGCAGATGTATTAGATTCGGCTGAGTTGCAATCTTCCCCCCTTCCTAGAACAGAATGATCATTCCCCTAAGGTGCATCATGTCATAGTTATTCCTCAGTAGTTCTACTCTAATGACCTCAAGTAGAAACTGCCCAAAAAGGAGGTTAAGAAGCTGCAATTTGTTCAGAATTATTTCATTTTCTAGCTTTGGAGAACATATTATAATGTTCTTGTACTGCTCCAGTTGCTATTATAAACATACTTTCAGGGTAAAGGCATACATGCTTATATTTATCTTCAGAGCCTGGCCTGGGTTATTTGAGAAAGCATTTTTCATCTTCTGCTGAGAATCAACTATGATCCAGTTAACATTATACTGGTAGCCACCACTTAATATTTTTTTTTGAGTAATAGTTTCCATTCTATGAAATGAACTACCTCCTAAAGTTTGCCATACCCAGGACCACTTTCCCAGTGTGGATGGGTAGACTTAAGGACTGTACAACTTAAAATTTCTTAAAGCTCTGAAAAATCTCTGGGATCAGTCTCAGGTTTATTGGTTCTTTAAAACCAACCTTTAGAGTGTTTCCTTAGTTCTGTCACACATAAAATTATATCTGTGATTCAAGCTAAAAAGATATTTTTATGGCATATTTTGTGCATCTGAAAAATCTTTTTTACAGCTTCTTTATATCGCTCGGTTTTGAGTACTCTGTGATAGTGCTTATAATTGGCTACCCCATCACATTCCAAGATGGAGAGAGTTATTACTCCTGTTTTCTCCCAGCACCTTACAGTCAGAGGAGTACAGAGGAGATTTCATGTGAATCTGGAGACTCTATAACACTAGCATATATCTGCTAGCCAACTGTACTCCAGTCTGTTGATATTTAAATCTGCTGATCGTGGGCAGATAGAGAGCATGAAGGTTTTTTTCCTGCAAACTTGGGGGGGCAGGGTTGCAGAAAAATATTTTAAAAAATGGGACAAGGTTTTTGTTTTGTTTTTGTTTAAAGAGGAGCATTGTCTATCCATGTGCAGACAACACTTCTCTCTTGTAGTTGCTGCAGGTGCATGATTAGGCCGCCACAATGTTACCTGAATTCTGTTGACAGAGTGATTAACACTGTAATGGTGCACAATCTGATTAAAGTGTAGATAAAGGTTTATTTAGGAAGTAATATACTTGAAAATAAATAGGAGAGACAGATAGGTTCCTAACTACATCTCTATCTGAGAGAGCAAGACTGAGTGTGAAACTTCTGAGAAGAAGGAAATTGTCCTAAGAGTAGCAATCTGGAGACAGACAAGGAATGACATTTAACAGGACAGAAAGTGCTGACCTCACTATCCTGTATAATTGTTTTCTTGTTGCCCCCCTCGAGTGTTCTTCCCTTCTTCTTTGTACACCAGACATTCTCTTTCCCAACAAATTCAATGACAACATCCCCAGCACTGGCACTGCTCTGGCAATCAACATCACCAAAGTGGCCTTCAAGCCCAGCACTGCTCTTACCAATGCCACTGTTGATTGCATAGCTCCCAGTGTTGCTGCCACTCCCTGAGCCTAGCAAAGCTCTCCACTGCTTTGCCAGACCCACTGCAGTGAGGAAGAGCCCAGCTGCATCCAGAGACACATAAAAAGGCTGGCCCATTCTCCACTATGAGAGGAGATAGCCAGGAAGAGCACTGAAGATTGGGGGAATGTGAGCAAAGCACTGGTAATGGGGTGGGGATAAGAGGAGTCAGGGTGGTGGCGGAGCAGTGATGATGGGGGAAAGGGGAGGAAGGCAAGGCAGGGTAAATGGGATGCCTCTCCATACAAGTTCTTTGTAGGTCCCCACTTCTTATGCCTATGAGGCATGAATGGAGCCATCCTCCACAAATTCGTCTAATCAGCCTTTGAAGACATTTGTACTAGGAATCATCATCTTATCTTGAAGCAGTGAATTTCACAAGTTAATTATCAGTTTCATAATAGAGTACCTTCTTTCATTTGCCCTGAATGTGGGTGAGGGACCCCATTTTCTTCTATAGAAGAAGGGAGGCAAGTTCTCTCCATCCACCTTCTGTACACTTTGCATAATTTTTAAAATCTCTATCATACCTTCCCCACTCATCTATTTAATAAATTCAAACACTCAGAGTGTTTTAGGAAAGTGCTCTCCTCCTTTGATCATTGTCTTGCCCATTTCTGTATTTTTCTCAAGTTTACATACACTTTTGGAGATCAAGAATACTTCCCTTGGAGCACTGGTTATTTTGGGCAATGTCCTTTAGCAGACTGTACCAACAGGCTCTTGGTGAGTAAAGGACTAGTCTCGAGTGCTTCAGGCAGCACAGTTTGTAGTAAGCTATATACAGTTTTTGAGCCTCCTGTGTCCAGGCATTCCAAGTGCTGACCCATCCACCCACACTGAATTAAGGGTGTCAGGAATAGTGTGGATTGCTAGTGCATAGGCTGGGCTAATTGGCAAGCTGGAGGGATCTAACAATGAAAGGAGGTTCTCCAAGCCAATCCTTCATAAGCATGTGTGCCTGGGAGGATGGAAGGGGCTACCTTAGTGCTGAGCATATTTTGCCATGTAAAAAGGCTGTCTTAATGTCAAAGTGTTCTGTTTGCATGTTTCTGGAAGCTGCGATTCTTAGGAGCATCCTAATTGTGGAAAATTTTCAACTGGTGCAAATGTTTGGTTGTAATCTGATGCATGAATTTGAGTGAATCCCTTTGCCACTAGTCTGGCTTTGTATCTCTCAACATCACTGTTTGCATCTTGCTTAGCCTTAAAGACCCATTTACACCTAATGGTATTATTACCCTTAGGTAGTTCAGTGAGAGTCCACGTGTTGTTCTTATGCATAGCATCCATTTCTTCTTATGCTGCTTTCCCCCACTTGCTTGGTTCTGGTTAAGGCATGTGCTGTAATTCAGCCCATGATGTTGGTTCATGAGGTAGCAGTGTCCTTGTGAGGTAGGTTAGTTTCTCTGCTGGAACTTCCTTGTTGGTCCATGATGAGAGTCTGATGTCCAGGGTCTCGTCTGCCTCTCTAACAGTCTCCAGCTTTTCTGGCTCACTTGCTGGTTCAAGAACTTCTGCCTTCACCTACTCATCTGGTTGAACATCTGGTTGTGCCTGCATAGTGACTGCATCCATTGGCTCTGGGTAACACACCAACAGCTAGTTGTTGTCTCCATTTCCCGCTAGGATGGTCATCTGTTGCAGCAGTCCAGTTGTTCCTTGGTCGCTCATCAAACTGCACCACTCTGCTTGTAGTAATTTGGTTAGAGTTTGAGTCTAGAATTCTGTATCCCTTGCAGTCCAGAGAATAGCCTACAAAGATGCCTTCTGCAGCTTTGGATGTCTTTTCTTTTGGTATATGAAGTCCTTGGATCCAAATACCCTAACGTGTTCCATGCTTGGCATTCTGTTATGTCATAACTCATAAGGAGTTTTCTCTGTGGCTTTGGTTAGCAATCTGTTTTGCAGATAAACTGCAGTCATTGCAGCTTCTCCCCAGTGCCTGTAGGGAAGGCCTGAGTCAATTAGCATGCATCTACCATGTCCATTATACAGCGATTCTTGCCCTCAGCAACCCCATTCTGTTCTGGTGTGTGTAGTACAGTAAGTTTGTGCTGGATTCCATGTTCCCTTAGGAATGTCTACACCGATCTAGGTGTGTACTCACCTCCATGGTCAGACTGAATGGCTTGGAGTTTCCTGTTAAACTTGTTACAACCATGGAAACATAGTCTCCCAGTTTCTGCTCAGTTTCTGATTTTTCCTACAGCAAATAACACACAATATATCTTGTAAAAATCATAAAAAAATAATAATTGGCTCCGATAACACACAGAAGTTGCCGCGGGATACACATGGATGCTGGGCGGAGTTTACGGGCACGATGAAACAGGCACATCTGGCAAGCGCCATGCACCCATTGCCAAACTGCCGCATCCGGCCGAAGATCCAGAGTTAAAAGGTATTAGAGAAAGTCCACTATCTAACACTTGCGACAGGCCGCAGACAGACTTCCTCCATCTGATCGCTCTAGCATGCTCCCCTTGCTGCATTGAAGCATGCCGGAAACCCATGCCGACGAACTGAAACCCCGATTCCCTGCCATCATGTCTGATCATGTTTGGGCGGGTCAAAGTGCACCGGCACAAAAAGCCATGCCTCCCCCCTGCATTATCTGGCCTGTGTGACCGGGGCCAATTAAGTGTTATTTCTGGTTGATGCTGTGTTTGAATGTGAGGTTGCTTGCTGGTGCTGGCATTTGCATTTCTATTGAGCAAGCACTCCCTCTGGAAATGACCTGGCTTGTTACAATTGAAGCAGTTAGGGACATTTTTTGTCTTTGGGGTTGGGCTTTCTGTGGTCAATCAGCTTCATTTCCACTGCCCTTGACCTAGCCTCTCAGACTAAGTAACCTGAATCATTCTTGCTTTTGTGCTGCTCACGATAATCCTTTTGGATATGGTACTGTGTTCTTATCAGCCACAGAACATCCTTCAATTTAGAATCTTTCCCATTAAATGCTGAAATGAATGCAGAATAAGATTCAGGTAGGGGACTTTTTAAAAAGTCCAGTTTGTAAATCCTCATCTAGCACTGTACTTTCTTAAGGCTTCAATCATCCAATTTGCAGTTTCTTGTACTTTTATGTACATCAATTGGGAAATAGTGTACTAACAATTAAATTTTGCACTTTAACATCTGCATTCTTCCATCACATGATCTCATTTTTAGACCCCGAAGGTCATGGAGCAGTTAATAAAAAATCAGCTTTTTCCTACTTGAGCTATTGCTCAGTTCTAAGAAGTCTCTGGTTCGGGTTGGCTCATCTCAGAGAGATGAGTGGGTACCTGTTGTTTTTCTACAGGGAGGTGGATTGAAATTGTCCACTGAGACCATGGCTAGTGACAAGGACTGCCTGACAAGGTCTCGAGATAGCAAGAGGAAGGTTGCAGGCTTAACTAGTATGGGAAATTACAGCTGTTTCTATGCAAATAGCCGGCACCGTATCGTATGTTGAACCTCTGAGGTTTGGGTAGCCTGTCCCTGGACTAGGGTAACCCCATCCAGGCCATGCCCCCTGACCTGTCTGAATGAGCACTTGGGCCCTCCCCCCCATCCTGCATAGGGCGGGACCTGTCCCATACCCCATGGCCACCCTCCTGGGGGTGTGGATGGAATTGGGCTTTGTGATACTGTGTTTTGCAACGTAGAGGCCCCGGCAGTACAATGACTGCTGGCTCCCCATGGCCAGATTGGCCTCCATTTGCCAGTTTTCTCCACTTTACCTTCATGTGAGGGAGGCCCTTTATAAAGTTCCACCTGGAGCTCCTCTGCGACCTGGCTCTCAGGCTTGTCATCCAAGCACTGCCTCTTGACCAGCTGACCCAATGTTGCTGCTACTTCACCTTGTCTGTCCTCGAGAACAGCTAAGCGTGCCAGCACCTGAGCCTGAAAGGATTGTTTAGAAGAAGTTTAGCCTTCTGTGCCCCACCCAACTCGCCACGCAATGGAAGATGCTAACCCCGCTGTCTCTCTAAAGCTGCTAGCCTCACTAGGATGGCTGCATTGACAAGGTCATGCTCATCCTTGTTTGAGGAGTCTAAAAGGGTGGGCTGCTGTGGAGGCTTCAGTGGAAGCTTTTTTGGGGGGGCAGCTGTCTGCCCTTGGAAGGCCCTTGGCCCTTCTTAGGAGCCATTATTTAAACTAAAAAAATGATGTTAAGTTACCTTTTAAAGAGAGCGACCAAGACTTCGACCCCTGGTGTCAGAGCAGCATAGTCAAAATTTATAAGAGCCCTGGATGGCTGACCCCACCCTAACTTACAGCCATAAAATGGTCGCTTCACCTCCAAATGGCTGCCCCAGGAAAAAGGGGGAGCAATTTGCTGGGCTGCCCACCAGGTTGCTGCCACAAGATGGATGCCCCCTGGAAAAGAGTCACCCAAGATGGCCGTCCATCTTCTGCCTACCACCTTGAATTGGCCTGCTAATATACTGCCTCAAAATGGCTCCTGCCATCAGCAGGCCCACAAAATGGTCATCCTGTGCTAACAGTCGGGACTATGTGTTCCTATGTCTGTTTATTGCTGAGCACACCCTAGATGGTCCAACCACCCCAGCGTTGAGCTTAGACAGGCTTATGGAGCACCAACCCTCCACTAGAGGGCCGCTGCCCACCTAAACCTCCCCGACCATTTCTTCTCTCTCTCTCTTTTTTAATTAATCGCAGCCATTCATGGCCGCCAGGCTAGCTATGTTGAATAATGCCATCCCCTCGGGCCTCCTAAGAGCCCACTCTCTAATGCTGCCCTATGGGACTACCCCTGTGTCACCCCGGGAACAGGCCAATGCCCCCAACTCTCTCTCCCTAGGCCCCTGCTGCCACAGACCACCAGAGCAGCATAGGCAGTGCTGATTTGCTGCTGCCCCTCTGCTGCCTCTCTTCCCCGGGCTGCCACTACAGGCAACTACTGGCTGCTGCTGACTCCTAGGGCTGCTATGGGCCACCTCTGCAGACCACTGCCTCTGTCAAGGGAGCTGCTGCTGCTGAGCCACTACCACCAAAGGGACTGCCGCAGCCTAAAACTGCCTCCAGCCATTGCTGCCATTGGTAGGCCCAGCCCTTGTCTCTGTACATGCTTGGAGCTGTTACTGGTCCAAGCACATGGAGGCAACTGATTGAGTGGGAGTAGAGTCCAGCCATTTTGCAGGGCTGGCTCTGCCCCCGCCCACGTCATGATGCTTAGCATCATGGCACTGT